>NW_006159754.1:8310910-8315124 GCF_000334495.1 Tupaia belangeri chinensis | reverse complement strand
TTTACCTGCCTCTACACCGAGGTCTTATAACTTTACCTATGTTCCAGTCTCTTACCTTGTGAGACTTACCAGCCGGCTGCCCTGGAGTGCTAGAGTTCTGGCCGCTCTCGATGCAAGGTGATCCCCATACAGGCCACCACTTGCCGTGCAACTGACGACTCCGGAGACGGTCTTCTCTTCAGCACTTTATTTCCCCAGGCTATGTTACAGAAGTTCTTCCCTTCCTCCCCAACCCTAGGACCTTATAAAGGGCCCCTGGCCAATCGGGACGTTGTCCACGTGTGCGGAAATCAGTTCTCGGGTAGGGATTGGCTGCATGTGATGTTCCCATGCTCTCCACGCTCCTCGAGCACCACTTCGAGCGCTTAGTGAGCTTCCGCTAGGTGCCATCTTTAAGATGAGCGCTGTAGGCGATGGGCGGGGGCGCTCCACACCCTAGTAAAATTGAAGTGGAGGTGGGCTTCAATGAAGTGACACTATTACAGAACAGAGGAAAATTCATTTCCTTTAAAAATATATCACCTCCCCATAACAATGACATATTCAATTAGATACAAAGTATATCATTTATTTGATGTTGGCTTTAAATTAGGAAGCCTCATCCGAATTAAGCATCTTCAGATTCATTTGTTTTTAATGCTATGGGCTGTTTTTGTTTTGTGGGTTTGGCTGTAAAATATGAACTTAATTAGGTGATTTCATGGTAGCACATTTCCAAACCCTTAAAAGCTTTATGAAATTGTGAGGCTTTTAGGTTTTAAAATAAATTATATGAGAAATAACTCAATTTTCAAAAGTAATCATCGGTCATGAAAACCAACTTAAGCATTCCATGGCTACTTTAATAAGATGCCTAAATTGCATGAGTATAACATTTAGAGTGTGAAACAAGGAAATGGGAACTTCAACTAGTTTGAACAAGATGAACAAGCTACCATTTCAGTGAATACCTACCTACTCCTTGGCGTTGTGAGTCTTTGTCCACATTGGCATCTATGAAATCAAATGTTTTCGGGTCACTGGTAAAAAATAGAAGCATTAAATTGGGGGAAAGAATTGAGTTAGTTCAAATTGATTAACTTGAAAAGATATGTTAACCTTTATAATCCATCCCCAACTGAGTACTTCATGTCTTACAGCATGACCAAGGATTTGGGAAGCATTTTAAATTGATGAAGGCATTTTATTTCATTAAGAAGTATATATCCAACCAAAAAAGTTAGTTTAGAATTGGATTATATAAACATGCGCTCTCTCTTTCTCTCTCTCTCTTTCCCTTTTTGATTGGAGAAATAAGGCACTAAAATCTTACTCAAAAGAGGTTTAATCAAATGAGAGACAGCATCTAAAACTCATGTCCAACAAATTACCATGAGGCTCACATAAGAATTTTGACACTATTATAATCTAAAAGAGAAAGAAATAGGTTCAAATTAGTTTCTTGCCAAAAGCAAGTTGCAAAGCCTTTATCAAGGCTCAAATTCTTATGCAATTGGTATGTATGTAAAATTTCTCAAAAGTAGAATCATGTGTTGCATTAAATTAAATGTGTGCTATTTTGATCGTTTTTTACACTGGTGAATTTACTGAAAGCTTTATCATTAAGTACAATAAATTTAATAAATGTTACATCATTTTTCATAGAAGACATTTCAGAGTCCAAATAGTGCAATAATAAATCAAAATGAACAAAAAAAATCACCAAATAAATCTTATATATATAAAATCTAGATCCAGACTGATGTGTAAAAAGAAAATTGCAGAGACAGTGCAATTGGACCATGTAAATCATTTTTAAAAAATCAAGTTCACAGCTGGCCATCTGGAGTTGGGCCATACTTTATTATCTGAGAATATTCTTTTCTTCTTTCATCCAATTTTGCAAATGTATTACAACATTTCATCTGTCAGTCCTAATACTAAAAGGCCATCGGAGCCTTGAAATTATCCATATTCTGTCTTATAAGTAATATCAGGTGAGTGGGCAACAGTCTCTGCTAGCAGGCCCCAAAACTGTAAAACAAGACATCAGCCTGTTAATAAATAGTAGATTCTCCAAAGGAAGAGTCATGTATCTTAACGGACAGTACTCCAAGAGTTCCCCGCTCTGTGTGTTTCTGGCTTTTGGTGGCACCTGTTAATGTGTATGCTTCAGTTTAATCTATAAGTAAAATAGTATTTAGGGTTATCTAGCTCGAAGTGTGTTGTTACTGCTGAAACATGTTCAGGTCCTCCTTTTCTTTTTCTTTCTCTCTCTTTCATTCTTTCTTCCTTCCTTTCTTTCTTTTTCTCTTTCTTTCATCTTTCTCTTTCTTTTTCTCTTTCTTTCTTCTTTCCCTTTTAAAAAGAATTATGTATTTTATTTTATTTATTCTTCAGTTTGGAGAGAGAGAGAGAGAGAAAGAGAATGAGAAAGCATGCTGCCAGGTCTGGGACTTGAACTGCAGTTGGCCATGTGGGAGTCCAGCACTTTGACCACCATGCCACATGCTGGCTCCCAGGTCCTCCTTTTCAAATTAGAGGAAAATTGTAATTTTAAAGAGCTGCTTTCACTGTTCTTTCAAATGACTTTCTTTCACATCAGGCTTGGCTTTGTCTTCATGGAGGCTGTAGATATATTTGTAAATTGGACAGAATCTACCTCCTCCCTCCACCCTCCCTCCACCCCCCCCAAAAAAAAGAAAAGAAAAAAGACTTACAAACATCTATCTGGACTAAGTGATTAGCAAAGTTTTTTTTTTTTTTTTTTAAATCACAAAATAATAATATGTGGTGAATCAACATGACTAAAAGAAGATAAAACGTTAATAAGGGCAAATTGTTCTTTAACTAATAGTATCAAATGCACTATTAAAAAAGTAAGTGGAGTTTATATTTTCCTATTTGGAAAAGAAAAAAAACAAAACAGTTCTGAGATAGCCTTACACGTATTATCAAGAAAACAGCGGAGGATCTATTGCTGAGTGAAGCAAGCCAGGATATGAAAGAAAGATATTGTATGTATCCACTTAATGTATACCGACTATCCGCACTGTATGGTAGAGATTGAAATATTGGAGGGCATAAAAGCAGTGAAAATAGTTAGGGATGGTGAAAACAGTGTGGATTGGTGCAGGAGAAAGGAAGACTATAAAGAAGGACAGCATGAAAACAAATAGGGAGGCATCACATTAGGGGGACACAGAAATGGTTTATTACCTGTTGTTGATAGCATGTCTAGTATTCTCAACTGGACTGGTCTGAGAAGTATTTCATGTTGGGTAAATTCTTTTTACAAGCAAAATGATATATAGTGATTGAATGTTTAAAAAAATAATGAGAATAATAATAATAATGACCTAGAAAAAATTATGTAAAGCTATTTGATGATGATAATATGGATAGTAATGTCTTTGTCTTGACTGATATGCAAGATATTCCTTCTGGAAAAAGAAATGTAATACACTGTAAAGATGTATGTGATTCAATGTAATATAAACAAGATTATGATGATAATAAAAATAAATAAATAAATAGAACAGTGAGCAGATACTGAACCTCATTTATTTATGTATTTATTTATTATACCAAATTGCACTGGAAATTGTAACCCGTGGATACAATTTTGTTTAAAAATGTCTCATGAACATCAACAATCTTGAATTTATAACATTTCTGGATTATAGCCAGATGTTTGTGTTCAACTTTGTGCAGTTTTACAAATCAAATCAAATTTAACAAGTGTAGTTATCCCTAACAGTGTTCCAACATTGTAATGTCGACAAAGAAAGAGAACTCACATCATTACTGGGAAGTTATATAGGTGAAGTTAATTCACCTATGACATAAGACTGAAAATCAAACACTTACCCTTTGCTTTAGAAGACAGGCATAATTTATCAATATATTAGCAGTTTTCCAAATTTAGCATCTATTATGATCATTTATAAAGCTTATTAAAACACAGAACCTGTCTCAGGAGTGTTTGACCCAGTAGATCTAGATGGAACTGAGAATGTGCATTAAAAAAAAAATGTAGGGACCAGGATCAGCAGATGGCTTAATGGTTATGTCACTGGACTCCCATGTAGTTGACTGAGGTTCAAGTCCCGAATCCGGCTGCTTGAAATTCACACCGGGAATGTGTGTCTGCGTGCCCAAAATTCTGAGAGGAGAATTGGGGAGAATGGATTGCAGCATGGCCATCACCCCTGGAGGATGATTCCTCACTTTCT
>NW_006159754.1:8289911-8307995 GCF_000334495.1 Tupaia belangeri chinensis | reverse complement strand
CTTTTTGATAGGAGAAATAAGGCACTAAAATCTTACTCAAAAGAGGTTTAATCAAATGAGAGACAGCATCTAAAACTCATGTCCAACAAATTACCATGAGGCTCACATAAGAATTTTGACACTATTATAATCTAAAAGAGAAAGAAATAGGTTCAAATTAGTTTCTTGCCAAAAGCAAGTTGCAAAGCCTTTATCAAGGCTCAAATTCTTATGCAATTGGTATGTATGTAAAATTTCTCAAAAGTAGAATCATGTGTTGCATTAAATTAAATGTGTGCTATTTTGATCGTTTTTTACACTGGTGAATTTACTGAAAGCTTTATCATTAAGTACAATAAATTTAATAAATGTTACATCATTTTTCATAGAAGACATTTCAGAGTCCAAATAGTGCAATAATAAATCAAAATGAACAAAAAAAATCACCAAATAAATCTTATATATATAAAATCTAGATCCAGACTGATGTGTAAAAAGAAAATTGCAGAGACAGTGCAATTGGACCATGTAAATCATTTTTAAAAAATCAAGTTCACAGCTGGCCATCTGGAGTTGGGCCATACTTTATTATCTGAGAATATTCTTTTCTTCTTTCATCCAATTTTGCAAATGTATTACAACATTTCATCTGTCAGTCCTAATACTAAAAGGCCATCGGAGCCTTGAAATTATCCATATTCTGTCTTATAAGTAATATCAGGTGAGTGGGCAACAGTCTCTGCTAGCAGGCCCCAAAACTGTAAAACAAGACATCAGCCTGTTAATAAATAGTAGATTCTCCAAAGGAAGAGTCATGTATCTTAACGGACAGTACTCCAAGAGTTCCCCGCTCTGTGTGTTTCTGGCTTTTGGTGGCACCTGTTAATGTGTATGCTTCAGTTTAATCTATAAGTAAAATAGTATTTAGGGTTATCTAGCTCGAAGTGTGTTGTTACTGCTGAAACATGTTCAGGTCCTCCTTTTCTTTTTCTTTCTCTCTCTTTCATTCTTTCTTCCTTCCTTTCTTTCTTTTTCTCTTTCTTTCATCTTTCTCTTTCTTTTTCTCTTTCTTTCTTCTTTCCCTTTTAAAAAGAATTATGTATTTTATTTTATTTATTCTTCAGTTTGGAGAGAGAGAGAGAGAGAAAGAGAATGAGAAAGCATGCTGCCAGGTCTGGGACTTGAACTGCAGTTGGCCATGTGGGAGTCCAGCACTTTGACCACCATGCCACATGCTGGCTCCCAGGTCCTCCTTTTCAAATTAGAGGAAAATTGTAATTTTAAAGAGCTGCTTTCACTGTTCTTTCAAATGACTTTCTTTCACATCAGGCTTGGCTTTGTCTTCATGGAGGCTGTAGATATATTTGTAAATTGGACAGAATCTACCTCCTCCCTCCACCCTCCCTCCACCCCCCCCAAAAAAAAGAAAAGAAAAAAGACTTACAAACATCTATCTGGACTAAGTGATTAGCAAAGTTTTTTTTTTTTTTTTTAAATCACAAAATAATAATATGTGGTGAATCAACATGACTAAAAGAAGATAAAACGTTAATAAGGGCAAATTGTTCTTTAACTAATAGTATCAAATGCACTATTAAAAAAGTAAGTGGAGTTTATATTTTCCTATTTGGAAAAGAAAAAAAACAAAACAGTTCTGAGATAGCCTTACACGTATTATCAAGAAAACAGCGGAGGATCTATTGCTGAGTGAAGCAAGCCAGGATATGAAAGAAAGATATTGTATGTATCCACTTAATGTATACCGACTATCCGCACTGTATGGTAGAGATTGAAATATTGGAGGACATAAAAGCAGTGAAAATAGTTAGGGATGGTGAAAACAGTGTGGATTGGTGCAGGAGAAAGGAAGACTATAAAGAAGGACAGCATGAAAACAAATAGGGAGGCATCACATTAGGGGGACACAGAAATGGTTTATTACCTGTTGTTGATAGCATGTCTAGTATTCTCAACTGGACTGGTCTGAGAAGTATTTCATGTTGGGTAAATTCTTTTTACAAGCAAAATGATATATAGTGATTGAATGTTTAAAAAAATAATGAGAATAATAATAATAATGACCTAGAAAAAATTATGTAAAGCTATTTGATGATGATAATATGGATAGTAATGTCTTTGTCTTGACTGATATGCAAGATATTCCTTCTGGAAAAAGAAATGTAATACACTGTAAAGATGTATGTGATTCAATGTAATATAAACAAGATTATGATGATAATAAAAATAAATAAATAAATAGAACAGTGAGCAGATACTGAACCTCATTTATTTATGTATTTATTTATTATACCAAATTGCACTGGAAATTGTAACCCGTGGATACAATTTTGTTTAAAAATGTCTCATGAACATCAACAATCTTGAATTTATAACATTTCTGGATTATAGCCAGATGTTTGTGTTCAACTTTGTGCAGTTTTACAAATCAAATCAAATTTAACAAGTGTAGTTATCCCTAACAGTGTTCCAACATTGTAATGTCGACAAAGAAAGAGAACTCACATCATTACTGGGAAGTTATATAGGTGAAGTTAATTCACCTATGACATAAGACTGAAAATCAAACACTTACCCTTTGCTTTAGAAGACAGGCATAATTTATCAATATATTAGCAGTTTTCCAAATTTAGCATCTATTATGATCATTTATAAAGCTTATTAAAACACAGAACCTGTCTCAGGAGTGTTTGACCCAGTAGATCTAGATGGAACTGAGAATGTGCATTAAAAAAAAAATGTAGGGACCAGGATCAGCAGATGGCTTAATGGTTATGTCACTGGACTCCCATGTAGTTGACTGAGGTTCAAGTCCCGAATCCGGCTGCTTGAAATTCACACCGGGAATGTGTGTCTGCGTGCCCAAAATTCTGAGAGGAGAATTGGGGAGAAGGGATTGCAGCATGGCCATCACCCCTGGAGGATGATTCCTCACTTTCTGTCTATCTGTCTCTGTGGCAATCACGTGTACCCTATAGCAAAAATCTCTCTAAAAAAAAATAATAAAGTTTAGGGACCAATAATAGATGGCATAATGGTTATGTCACTGGACTCCCACATGGTTGACTGCAATTTGAATCCTGGACCCGACGACTTAAAACTCAAGCTGGGCACGTATGCATGTGTGCCCCAAATCCTGAGAGTAGAAGAGAAGGGACTGTGGCAGGGCCATCCCCCAGGGGAGTGATTTCTTGCTTTCTCTCTCTGTCTCTCCAGCAAGCACAAGTACCCTATAGCAAAAAATCTCTCTCTCAAAAAATAAAGTTTATTTATTTATTTCAAGAATAAGAGAGAAAAAGAGAGAGAGAACCCCTAATATGGTCCCATTACCATGCTCTATGTCCAGCCTTTAGCTGGCCCCAACTATGGGCAAGAATGTGCTAGTGTACTCAGGGAAGTCTCCAAGCTTGAGCAGGGACCATCTCATTGAGTTACCTTGCTGAGTGTGTGTTTTACTACTGTGTCACCATCCATCCCTCCCCAATTCGCATTTTTAACATACTCCCTGCTTACGCTGCTGTTGCTGGTCTGGGGACCACTGATTTATTGTAACTGACAAGTAGTATGTTTTTTGGGTTATTGTTTTGCTTTTACAAATCTAAGTATTATTGTTGTATCTATTTCTTATAAACCTAGGTCAAGGACTGGGACTCAGACTTAAGATTTCAATTGGTATGAATATAATGATATACTAACATAATCAGCCTTTGCCTGTAGTAATATGGTATGTCTTTGTTAATTCATAGAAGGTAATTTCCTGTGGGAGATTGCCCACTAAAATATTTTTCACTATTAGATATTTTGCAACTATTTATCTGATATTTATTGTACTTACTCTATGCCTCCTGGGCTAAATGTTAATATTTTGTTAAATATTGCTCAACTAAACCTCGCAATTATAGTAAAAGTATTGATACTCAAAGGGATCAGATAATTTTCAATGAGCAAATGACACGGCTAGGGGCTCGAATCATTTTCTTTTTCTTTTTCTTTTTTTTTTTTTAAGAGGTTTTTTGCTATAGGGCGCGTGCGTTTGCTGGACAGACAGAGAGAGACAGAGAGACAGAAAGCGAGAAATCACCCCCCAGGGAGATGGTCACGCTGCAATCCCTTCTCCTTCATTCTCCTCTCAGGATCTTGGGCACACACGCACATGTGCCGGCATGAGTTTAAGCCACTGGGTCCGGGATTCGAACCGCGGTCGACTACATGGGAGTCCAGTGACATAGCCATCACGCTAACTGCTGGTCCCTTGAATCATTTTCTAACATTATCTCTTATTCATTCTGTCCTAGAAATTAGGCAGACATGTCTTGGAAAACTAGTTAAAACTGATCAAGAATTTGGGAGTGGTGGTACTCAACTACAGTCTCAGCTATTCAGAAGTTTGAGACAGGAGGATAATGACCTCAAGAGCAGCCTGGGCAAAATAGGAGACCCTATCTTTAAAAATCCAAAACTAAAACAAAACCAAAAATTAATCAATGAAGAGGATCTTATGCTGAAGGTAGTGTTTATGCGGCTATGTTGACTTTTTTTTGGAGAGGTTTTTGCTATGGGGTGCATGCACTCACCAGAAAGACAGAGAGAGACAGAGAAACAGAAAGCGAGAAATCATCCACCCCGCTGGTCCCCGGCTATGTTGACTTCTAACTGTTTTTGCTAGAGCAGTGATACCTAAAGGGGGTATGGCACTGCAAGGAATGAACCAGATTAGTCATGAGGAAGTTTAGTTTTAAAAACAGTGAAATAAAAGTTCACTAATTACCTAAGATACCTACCTGTTGGCCCTGTTGTCCTTGCTCAGGCCTACCAAGTAGATGATCATATGACTTTAGCAGATGAACAGGAAGAAGATTGCGCAATGTGGAAAGGAGTAGTGATGGGCTTGTGAGACTGACTGCCATGTTGGTCTTTAGGTGTACTGCCTTTTTTGTGTCAAATGTACTCACGAATGCTATCTTGTTTAAAATGATAATTGAAAATAAAACAACCCTCACAAAATACTTGAAACAATTCCAGTAAAGGAGTTTTTTTTCTTTCTTTTAATTTTTAAAAGGAACTTATGGTGAATGCACATGTTTGTGGGGGAACAATGTGATTTTTCAGTACATAGACTATGCGTAATGATTAAATCAGGGTAATTAGCACATCCATCATCTCAACCACTTGTCATTACTTTTGAGTTTGAGAACCTTCAAAAATCTCTCCTTTGAGTTACTTAGAGATACACAGCAAATTGTTGCCGTCTGTAGTCTCCCCACTGTATTTATAACACCAGGCATCATTCCTCCTATCTGCACTTTGCTTTCCATTAATCAGTATCCCTCTACTCCTCCAGAACTGGTTTGAATCTAGTACTAACCAAGCAAACTCAGCCAGAGCTGAGCCTTCTCTTCCAGCCAGATGGGCTCTTCTTTAGCACTTCAAGCCAGAAAATCAATGCATTGCTGACCTGATCATACTCTGGCAAGAGGTTCAGCCAAAAATTGTCATAATTATTAGGAAGGCTCTTTGTCATGTGGGTTTACGCTAGTTTTTTTAAAGCCATGAGTCTTGCCATGAGTTGGTCTTGTGTCTTGAAGTGCTAGCTGTGGACAGCAATTTTTACCAGCAATATATACTGTACACTGTATTCTGTAATGAAGACATATATGTTGTGGATACATGCACAAGAGTGTTTTTTTTTAAAACAGTGTGCAGTTAAAGAAACAACAAACTTGAAGACTATTGCATTAATTAATTTTTGCAGCTGGTAAGGGAAGGTTTTCAAATGTTTGATGTCTCTGAATCTCTAGTGATCTTGTTATCTGATAGACAAATCTACAGGTTTTAGAAGTGACCTGAGTGACCAAAGTGACCCTAAGGCTGGCTCCGTGGATGTAGGTCTCCTCTTGTGTGAAATGGAAACACGCATAGGGCCCTTGTAAATACTAAATACCGTACATGGAAATGATTAGCATAGTATCAGCCACTGATAAATTATCAGTTTTAGCTCCTTAATCCCCTTTGTCATGTTACTAGGACAAGAACTCTATCACTAAAAGAATAACAAGTTGTATTATTTGAGTGAGGATTTGGTAAGCAGATTAGTAGTTTCAATATTCTTGGGGTACTCAGAGAAGCTCTGGAAACAAACCCTTTTAATGACTGAGCTATTTTGATCATAGCGTTTGTTTTCATTCTCTTACTCTTATTTATAAAAGAAAATCTTGAGATATTAACATACCCTAGCAAAACTGTGTAAGGGAGGGACCATGAGGTAGGATAATGGCTATGTCACTGGACTCCCATGTAATTGACCACGGTTTGAGTCCCGGACCTGGTGGCTTAAACTCAAGCTGGATTATGTGCGTGTGTCCCCAAGATCCCAAGAGGAGAATGGAGGAGAAGGGATTGTGGCATGGCCATCCTCCCCAGGGGATGTTTTCTCTCTGTCTCTCTGTCTCTCCATTTTTTCTGGTGAGCACACATGCCCTAGCAAAACAAAACAAAACAAAACAAAAACAAACAAACAAACAAACAAAAAACCTCTAAAAAAAAAGTGTGTAAGGGAAAAAATAGAATATGGAGAATTCATTTAAAGTTTTGCTGTATTTTAAAAGAAATTGTTTCTAGAGGCTTAGAAAGATTTGAAGGGTTATGATTAAATCTCAGAATGGCTAGTACATTTCTATTATAGAAAGGCCTTTTGACACAAGTCTAATAGCTATTCTTCTTTCCAATCAGTTTTAGATTCACATAATCTGAAAAAGATCAGGTTTTTGCAGAGCAAGAGAGTTCGGCACGTGGCTCTGTCGATTTTTAACCAACCTGGTGCGAGGTCTCTTTGCCGGTATCGTGAGACTTTGCTCCATGTGTTGGGATCTGCGGGTGGTTTCAACAGCTCTGTGCACATGTGCCGTATTTCGTCACAGCTCTTGAAATTTTTGTTTCAAATCTTGATTCCTTCTATATCTCACTCGAACTGCTTTTTTTTAAACTGTGTTTTATTTACTCTTTAATCTAACACATGTACTATGCTCTGCTTTTTATTTTTGCATTTCCTTGCTTCCAGACATCTCTAAATATTTACAAACATAATCATTGAGAAAATAATGTTGGGACAGACATGTCACTTTTGCTTTAAATGAGCCCTTCCTTTCTGTAATGGCTCAAATGCAGGCAATTGTTAACATTTAACACTGAGTCACACTTTAGTGGGTTTACGTCCCAACGGCATAAACTGTCTTGTGTTCTACTTAGTGTAGCACTGCTTTCTAACAATTTCTCAACTAGTCATGTTTCTCCTATAGCCATGCATAAAACATCTATGCTGTGGATTGATTTTTTTCTTTGGTTCATCGTAAATAGCAAGATGAACAACCTGCGGACTAAATTCAATGTAAACGTGCATACTTTAAATACGGTTAAAGAACTTTTTAATGCTGATACTTCTTTAGTTTGGCAGTGAAACAAAATCAATGCTAATTTAATAGGTGCTCACAAACCAAGTTTTGCTTTCATTGCCCTTTTAAAAAGAGTAAAGGACTCTAGTTAGAAACAGAATTAGTATTTGGCGATAGACCTGTTGAATAGCAGATAATTTTTATTCAGTCTACTCCTTTTAAAATTCATTATCTTAATTTTAGGTATATTACTTGAAAATAAGGCCATTGATCAAAATGGCTGCATTAAACCTGTTTGTAATTTTGTAAAGTGATTTTTAATTCCCCCAAACACCCATCCTTCTGGCAGAGAAAACATTGCTTGTGGGTTACTCAAAATTGGCCCTGTTTTTTTTTTTTTTTTTTAATGATCTTTAATTACACCTTAAAACAAAATTTCTTAATGGGGAATTGGAATTCTGCTTGTTAGAAAATTACGGAGGGTATTTGGGGATCTGCTTTTAGCTACAGGAACAAATAGAGAGATTAGTGAGACAAACGGTAAGTAGCCAGTAAAAAATTACCTATGGGAGACAATTACTAGCCCAGGGAAGATCTAGCTGTGGTCATAAAGGCTGCTTAAATTAGAAGCGTCTATTACTCATAATAGGAGCTCCTGAGGAGAGAAGAGGAGTTTTATATTAGATACCAGGAATTAGTGAAGGAGTCCTCGTGGAGATCAATAAATTTACTATGGTCTCTTCCCATGCCTCAGCCCACATGATGACAGTGATCTGGGCTGGACTTAAGATGAGAGATGAAGAAGTAGAGGCCCAGGAGTCCAGAACCATTGAGGAACCACCCGTTGACAGAGTTAGGGGAAAGGTTTCATGGTGACATTTTGGAGTGAGAAGGCAGAAACAGAAGGCACACGGAAGGGCAACATGTGTGTAATGTTTTCTTTCTTTTCAGGATCTAGGGTAATCAGAATTGGGGGTTGCTGTTGGGCAGCTTAGTCATCTTTCTGACAGACTCCCCTGTCACGGCATCCTGAGGCTGTGAGGATGAGAGAAACCAGAACCGATGTGCCAAACATGTTGTGTAACAACTTTATTTGAACAAGATGAACATTTCACAAGTGGAGTCTTAAAGATGTTGATGTCTTTACAGATGTTGATGTTTTTGATGTGAACTGTAATTATAACCTCTGGACATGTGTCCACAGCTAGAGAGAAAGGAACTGGGAGTGAAAGGGTGGTACTGCTGAGGAAGACACAGGCAAGTCCTGAGTAACTAAGTTTTCATGACTTTGTCTTAGGCCGGACATTCCTGTCTGTAAGGGTTCACTCTTGTGCAGGAATGACCCCTGTCACCCAGAGACACCTTCAATGTCAACCTATCCCCCTTCTCTCTGTGACTACATGTAAAAACCCCGTACCTCACTAAAAGAGCAAGTACATTATAGGTGTTCAATAAAAATGTGTTGGTTCAATGAATGAATAACTACATTTAAAGATGAGTTTATCAAAATATGTTTTATTTATAAATGAGTTGACTTTGAGAATTAATTATGTTAATATATATATATATATATATATATATTTTTTCCATCCTGTTTTTCCCCATAAAAATAGAAATGTGTAGGCTTCTTATTATAGCAGAGCTTTCTTCCTAAGATTAACAACTTGTTTTTAGCCTTTGTTTAGATACATTGGAAGATTCTAAGTAGATCAGTTCACTTTGGTTACTTATTAAATGGCTGCTCCATGTAATCTACCACATTAAGCATGGGAGAACACAGAGAAGACAAAATTTGTGTCATTAAAGAACTCTTAAAAATGCACTAGTAATATTTGTATTACAATGTTAAAGTGAAATAATAAAAAATGATAAAGAAAAAAGTCTGTGAGTGAATATGACGGAGAGATAGGCATATGTACTAGCTATACTCAGTCCTTCCTGAGTTAATCGCTGTCCTTCTGGGTGTTGTCTACGCAGAATTGCCTCTAACTGAGGTTCTAAGCCCCTGGAAGTTTTGTTTTCCATTGGGACCAAACAGCACCAAGTTCTTCACCAAAAGTTTATTAATAAAAAAGATGACAACATTACGAACAATGGGGAAGAAGCAATCTAATGGCTTTGGGTGGTATTTATTGATGTTTGCCTTGTGGGCTAGCAATATGTTTCATACATTTTCGTGTCCATCTCATTTAAAACACAGAATTACCGGAAGTTCATATTTATTGGATAACCACAGGGCTATGCACAATTCTTTTTATTCATTTACAAGTTCCTAACAAGAGCATTTGCAAGGGCCAAAAAAGCTTTTTAAGGTGATGCCTGACTATATCCTGAAAATACTTAAAGGGCAATATGGGTGTGCCCATGTGGTGGCTTAGAGAGTAGAAATAAGAGTGCCTTCAGTCACCATGTCCACCCTGGCACCAAGGGCACTGGGGCACAACTGAACACACTTTTTTTTTTTTTTTTTTTTTTTTAGAGGTTTTTGCTATAGGGTGTGCGTGCTCACCAGAATGACAGAGAGATTTCTCCTTCAAGAATGCCCCCCTGGGTGGATGGCCATGCTGCAATCCTTTCTCCTCCATTCTCCTCTTGGGATCTTGGGCACACATGCATACATGCCCAGCATGTATGAGTTTAAGCCACCAGATCTGGGACTCGAACCATGGTTGGCAACATGGAAGTCCAGTGACGTAGTCATTATGCCATTTGCTGGTCTCACAACTGAACACACTTGTTAATAGTCCCTTCAGTGTTTGCATTCTCTGGATCATAGGCTGTGTCTCCTGGAAAAGAGTGCCTATTTGCTTTATGAATGAAATGAGCCTGTTTTTCTGAATTTTGAATAAAATACAAAACCTGGATAAGGGACCTATGATATCCATGGTCACGGTACCTATATATGTTTATATATATATATATATATACACATACACATACACACACACATACACACATATGATTTTTTTAAGGTTTCTGCCATAGGTTGCATATGCCCACTGGAGAGGAGAGAGAGAGAGAGAGAACTACAGAAACAGGAAAAGTGAGAAATTACCACCCAGGGGGGAAGGCCATGCCATAATCCCTTCTTCTCCATTCTCCTCTCAGGATTTTGGGCACATACACTGGCCATGCCCCCCCCACGCTTTCTGCCTCGCCCTCACACACACACACACACACACACACACACACACACACACTCATCTGGTGTGATTGTCAAGCTGTTGGGTCCAAGATTTGAACTGTGGTCAGCCATGCAGCTATGTGGGAGTCCAGTGCCTTACCCACCATGCCACCTGTTGGCCCTTTGGTTAATGTATTTATTGAAGAATGGGACCTCTGAGATTCATTACATCTGTCTTTTTTTCATCCTCCTGATTAAGATAATTTAGATCCAAGAAGGACACAGACTCACAATGCCCACGCAAAGCACTTGTGTGTGCATGTGTGTGTGTGCACACACTTTGCAATAATTGAAGAAGAGAGAGATAAAGTAATGGGGGTGGGAGGAGCGGGAAGGTGTTAAAGTTGTTTGGCAGTTTTCTTGTGTCTCAAACCTATAATGTCTGTATTTGACCAAGGCCATAGTAGCACCCTAGTCCCAATCATCAGCTTCATCATGTCAATTCTCAAAGATTTAGCTTAGGCAATGCTCAGAAAATGGACAACTAATTCCTGGAAGAGAGTAGTCTTAGAAGGACTGTAACTGGCCACCTGAGCATAAGGAACTTAATTCTAAATTGCTCTGAGACACTTTGTTTTATTTTACTGTGCAGAAACACACATTTTAATTTAAGCTGTTGATAGAATTGTTCTTTAAAAATTTGACGGAAGGCCAGCCACTGTGGAGCAGTGGTAGCATGCCATTCTGTGATGCTCCAGCCATATGGAACACTCAGGTTCGGTTCCTGGGTTGACCTGTTGCCCTGGCATGAGCACATCCCGGCTGACTGTGAGGGTTAGGGGAAGGGCTGTGGCATGAGAATCTGCTGAGGGTGCTTGTTGTTCTTTCTCTCTTTCTCATGAAATAAAAAAAGACAAACCAACAACAACCACAAAAAAACCTTTTTGTCTTTGCATTTTTCTTTCTCCTTTTTAAAAAAAATTATATTTGATCACTGTACATCTTTACAGCATATAAAATTGTCTTTGCTAGCACAAATACAGTGTGTATTAGTCAAGTCATAGAAAGAAACTTTAAAAACTGATAGCTACGTGTCTATAAATACCTTACTTTAAACAATCTTTTGAGATTCAGTTCTATTGTTGTTCACTGACTCCGTGCTATTAAAAAAAAAAAAAATGGAGAAACCCTAGTGGCAGGAAACCATTGGGCTGACTGTGGGCCTGAGACATAGAATTTCTAGTACTATGTGATTATTTTTATGAGATCTATAAACTTTAGTTAAAGGTTCACAATTGTACATCACTCTATTCAATGTAACCCCAAAATTCTTATTTTCATTCAATAACTCAGTGACTTTCCAAATGAGCACTTTCAGATTGACCAATTCCAAAGTTTGTTGGAGGTTAGAGCTTTGATGAATCATCCAAAAATATTGGCTGTATCTGCCTGTGAGACTGCTATGTATTTATCATTTCCCCCCCTCCTTTTAAAATTTCCCAACGGAAATATACCAGTTTTAAGAGACTGTGAAAGTCTTTTTAGTTTAAATGGTAGTGGCAGAAAGAAAAACAAGAGCTTGTGTTTACTATTGGTGATTTCCAAATTGTTGTGTCTTCCAGATGGCTTTGAGAGGTTAAATTACTACAACGAATACCATTTTGAAAATGTTTCTCTTGGTATCCAAAGGCATCAAATTAAAATCTTAGTCTTGTGGAATTTTAACATAACCCACATTTTGTGGGGGAACATCACAAAGGTTTTCATGTATTGTTATCTCAAAACCCTGCAATGTTAACTGACCACCAGAGTTGTTTTCTTGGGGAAGATAATGTTTTCCAGCTGTTTCGTTACCACCTCTTCCTTGTTTCTCTTATTTGGGCCACCACTTGTTTTTCAGTGTAACCAAATAGTCAAATCGATGTTGACTGTATTGCTTGATAAGAAAGAATAGACTGAGTTTATATCATGAAGCCTCTCTGTCAGTTAAAAATCAAACCCTGAGCTTCAAGGTGATTGTTATCAAGGCCTGGAGAAGGATGCCAGTCACAAAGCAAACTGCAAAGAGAGAAGTCCTTTCCTGAAGTGTAGAAATTCTCAGAGTTGCTATTTTTAACTCTGCTAAGTCAATCACTTATTGCTGGGTAGAAATGGAATTATAGCAACTACAGATGGGTATAAGGATTTCAATATTGGCCTACTTTACTCAGTGCAGCGTCATGAAAGGGGACATTTGCCCATCAAATCCCCGTACTACAAGGGAGCCTTCAGTGTGTGCCCACAAGGGCAGCCTTCCCGATACTCCATATTGCCTTTTAAAATGTGTCTTCTTAAGGTACTCTCAGATTTAATAAAACTTTCATCAAATTTCAGCGTTGCTGCAACCCCAAACAATCAAGTTTTAAGGACTTGTGAGGCCTCACCTGGATTTGCACAGCCCTAGAGCCAGACGGAGTTTTTATTAAACCTGATCTCACACTGTTGGAGATGTCTGTGGAATAAAGTGAGGGAGCAACTGGCCCCACTCCACGGCGAGGCGGGTCCAATCACAACCCTCCTTGCAGGCGTCCCAGCAGCATACAGCGCTGCTTTCTGGTGCATGTTGCAGTGTTTACATAGAGCTTTCACAGAAGGATTCATTTAGGATTAACTTAATTGAATAAACACAAAACTGCATAATTTATGGGCCAAAATAGTTTTTCCTGGTTGCGTTGCTGACTAGCATTTCCTTTCTCCCTAATGGAAGATCGCAGAGCCTCCATATTGTTATAATCAGAATTTCATCTTTGAGTCAACCTAGTTCATTTGCATGATATGATTTTATTATAAGCCAGGTGTACAAATAATTGCTCATAAAGAGAGCCTTTTCTTCAAGCAGAGTAATAAACGTGTGTGTGTATGTATGCATACATATAAGTATATAAATGTATATACACACAGATATGTAATATATGATTCATTTGTTTTACTTAACTTTTTTTATTTTTCAAGTAAATAAAGCAAAGTCCAATAGTAATATCTTTTCATGATGGGAATTCTACTGTATTTTCATTAATATTTCCGAAAAACAGAATTTAGGAAAGTAGAGGTAGTGGCTTAGATTTTGCTAATGCAATAGAGTAAATGAATGAACACATGCTGGAAAGACGCAACAATTGTATTAGGGTCCTTAAAAATTAGCCATCATGGCACTCCTCTATTTAAGAGTCCACAGTGGCTCCCGGTTGCCTGTTACAGCGAGTGTGGGCATCTTCACTTGTGTGTCCAGAGTGTATAATCTGGCTCCGTCCTAACTGTCCAAACTGATTAGCTCTGGTTATTTCTCCATGCCCTGCATTAGGGGTTGATGAGCAGTGATAATCAGTCCCGCTGGGCATCCCATATGGTCTCACACCTCATTTGCTGAAACTGTGTGATGCTCTCTGCACCTGCTATTCCCTCCATGTTGGATGCTCAACTTTTTGTGTCTGCTGGATTACATTTTAGCCATTTTAAAAGATTATGGACAAGATCCATCATCTTGGAGATGAGAAGCAAACCCTGACTCCTTCTTCCTATAGAGAAGTTCCACTTCTGTGGTAGGCTAGAAAGTGGCACCCCAAAGACGTGTCTGCATCCTAATCCCCAGAATCTGAGTGTCACCTTATTGGAAAAAAGGTCTTTGCAGATGCAATTATGCTAAGAATTTTGAGATGAGAAGATTATTTAGATTGTCTGAATGGGCCCTCATTGCCATCACAAGTGTCCATCTAAGAGAAAGAGAGAGGGAGGTTTGACATACACACACAAGAGGAGGAGACAGTGTAAAAAATGGGAGCAGATATTAGAGCGGTGTGGTCACAGATTAAGGAGTGCCTATAGCCACCAGAAACTGGAAAAGGCAAAAAGGGATTCTCTCCTAGTGCCTCTTTAGGGAGTACAACCCTGGTGATGGAACATGGCTGGAGGGGAATGATGCTTAACACCCTGAAAACCCCCCAGAATGAATCATTTAGAGGAAAGCTGAATTACCCCAAGGGTTGATTTCTTCAAAGTCAAGGCTTTTGGTTCCTTCTTCATTTGGCCTATCATTGTACCTTACATTTGGTCACAAATATGAGGTGACTTTGAAAAGTTTGAGAAAAAAATGGAATTAAAGTATGAGTTTATTTTAGTGTAAATTTTTTTAAACCCATGCATAGATTTTTTTTTTTTCTGCTAAAGGGTACATGTACTCACTGAGAGAGAGAGGAGAGAGTAGAGAGAGAAAGCATCCCCTTCAGGGGAGATGCTGCTAAAGGGTGCATGTACTCACTGAGAGAGGGAGGAGAGAATAGAGAGAGAGAAAGCATCCCCTTCAGGGGAGATGTCCATGTTGCAATCCCTTCTCCTCCATTCTCTTGAGATTTGGGGCATGCACACACATATGCTTGGTATGTTTTTCAAACTACTAGGTCAGGATTTGAACTGTACTGTGGGTCACGTGGGATCCAGCTGCCTTAACCATGATGCCAACTGATGGTCAAGCATAGGGTTTTCACAGCATGCATTTCCCACGAACTTTTGGAAGACCCATTGAACAATTCTGATAATAGTCTAGGTTAGTCATGCCTGGTTCCAGCCTTTAGAACTTTGGAACCTCCTCTGAGGTATTTGGGATTTGTATTGTAGGAGGAATGTCCATCTAAGGATTCATTTACAGGACTCCTGAACTATGCAGGCTGATTTACCACAAGAGTAGTCTTTGGAGAGAGAGAGAGAGAGATGAAAACATTTTATTAAATTAATCTATAATCGCATTTAAAACCTGTTAGATAGTAACCCTTGTGGTTTTTCTAGGGGGAGCCTCAATGATATTTCTAATAAGGAGTCTACTGGTATCAAATGAACTAGTGGGTTTCCATTTGCTCTATGAGAAGGACAGTTTAGAAACTGTAAAAAACAATCAAATACCGTTTCTGTGTTTTTGTTTGTTTGTTTGTTTGTTTTGGAGAGGTTTTTGCTATAGGGCACGTGCACTCGCCAGAAAGACAGAGACAGAAAGCGAGAAATCACCCCCCAGGGGGAATGGCCACACCGCAATCCCTTCTCCTCCATTCTCCTCTCAGGATCTTGGGCACACACACACACGCACCTGGCATGAGTTTAAACCACTGGGTCCAGGACTAGAACTGTGGTTCGCTACGTGGTAGTCCAGTAACATAGTCATTACGCCAACTACTGGTCCCATCCTTTCTGTGTTCTTTAATAGTATTGTCCCCAAGCAGTACCCTTGGTAAGTCTGAGCTTAGGTCCAGTGGTGTTTCTAGCCTGGCTTCTGGGAAGGGAATCATGTAAACAAAATCCTGTTATAATAATGAGATAAATAGTTTTTCTATTTTACCAATACCAAAAATCTATGTATTTAGATCTATAGATAACCCTACTTATTGTATCAGTTTTTTTTAAAAAAAAATTTTTGTTGTAGGGTGTATGTTCTTGCCAGAGACAGGGAGATAAAGAGAGAAGTCACTCCCCCAGGGAAGATGGCCATACCACAATTCCTTCTCCTCCATTTTCCTCTTAGGATTTGGGGCATGCATGCATACACGCCCTGTGTGATTTTAAATCTACCAGGTCTGGGATTCAAACCACACAGTTGACCATGTGGGATCCATCTGCCTTAAACTCTACACCACCTGCTGGCCCCATTCTACCACTTTTGCTCATTTCCTTTACATTAAAGAAAACCCTTGGTAAGGAGAATTCTTCAGCTGTAAAACTATTTCAATTCTTTTCTGAATGGTGGCCCAATTGATTTAACTCTTTAGATATTATTAAATTAGAATGGACACAAAGAAGAATTAATCTAATTTACAAAAAGCATTAATTTATGACAACCAAATTCATCCAACTGACTTCTTAGGGTCTCTTCAAAGCTTTAAATTGGATTTCTTTTCAATAATCACAGGTCTGAGTCTCTCAATCTATTATTCTGTGAGATGCACAGGTGGGCTATGGTCTTAATAATTTTACTAGGACCATGGTCAATCAAAATAAATTGAAAAAGTTTAAGAATGATTTCAGACATTTTGTAACATTTATTGGTTTATCAACCGTCTGTGATTCATATACAGGAACTGTCAATTAGGCATGCCATCTGATCTTGATCTAGCCTTTTAAAGTTTCTTTATAGCATTTGTCAACATACCACATCAAAAATCACAGTGGTCAAAGCAAATTCCAGTTGTAAGTGGCATGAGAAAGGGCTTCCTCTACTAATATACATTTCTAATAATGTTAGCTCTAAGATGAACTGAATACTTCCTACCAAATGTAATTTATATTTTATATTCTGCTGATCTCAGAATGTCACCTAGACTTAATATTGCCTTTGAATTAAGAGATGACTTTGTAAAGGAGGTGGTGCTTGAAGAGTGGCTTTGCCAGGCAGGCAAGGGGTTAGTAAGCACTCTGCATGCAGAGAGTCCACAAAAACAGCATGTTTGTTCAAGGATGGGAGAGAGCCTGGCACCTTGGGGCACTGTAAGTGGTGCTTGAGAGCCCAATGTAGTACAAAGCTGTGGTCTCAAACAACCTTGGGAGAGCTCAGTCTGTAGTTTAAGTTCACTAAGTGAAAGTCGGACTGCTGCTTGCCTTTTGGTTCAGAGAACTACTTTGATCTCTCCTCATTTCATGTCCTGAGCTTGCCTTTACTTCTATATGGATTCCCTGAATTTGGTTCCTTTGCCTACAGACACACTCTCTCCTCCTGCCCAGTCTTGAAGACAAATGATAGCCTGGAGGTCTGCCAGGATTTTGATCCAGTTTCTCCTCAGTACAGTCTGTGCTTCAGTTGGGTTTCTGGTGGGGATAGCCCACAGGAAATGCCACCAGATTCTCACTGCTCCAGGCTCCTGGCCCAGACCTTGTTCCCCTTGTATAACTTGGATGGGGATCTGGTACCTAGAAGTTAAACTAGAGTGAGAGGAAAGGACCCGATTGCTGAAATCTGTGCTTGTTAAGGTAAGGTATTTGGAATCTATCCTTAGCGATGGTGAGCAACCAGATGAATTTAAGTAGTAAAAAGACAAGATTATTATCCATTGTAGAAAGATGACCTTGGTGGTATGGGGGGAAATGAATGAAGTGGGGAGAACAGTTAGGAAGCTGTGTCAACACTCAAGTGAGAAACGAGAAACAAAGGGAAAAGCAAAGGGAATGGAAAAGGGAACAACACTCAAGTGTCTTTAAAAGGCAATATGGATGAGGATTGTTGGTGCGGTTTTTTAAACTGAGGAAATGCAAAAGAGGCTAAGGGAACTTGGAGTGGTGGGACCATATTCCATGTAACTAGAAAGATAATCAACTTGAGGGCAAAGTTAGTGGGACAATAATGAATGCAATCACACTATATCTTGACTTCGAGACTCCTATGAGGAATCCAGGTATAGCAACCCAGTAGGCAGTGGCAAGTATGAGGAGAGAAGGTTAAAAGCATAGGCCTATGAGCTGCCATTGGTACCCATAAGTTGTGGTAATTATATAGTCCTCATGATTCTAATTATTGTTCTGTAAAAAGTTTACTTATTTACTTCTGTGAGTGAAAGGGGAGAG
>NW_006159754.1:8272346-8289431 GCF_000334495.1 Tupaia belangeri chinensis | reverse complement strand
GTGAGTGAGCGCGGAGAGAGAGAGAGAGAGAGAGAGAGAAAGAGATATTCCCCCAACAAGGTCTTAATGCCTTGATACCCCTACCCACCCCTATCTTTAGCAAGCCCTGAATCATAGGTATATGCCTGCATGGTATTCTCAGGGAGGTCTCCGGATGTGAACCCAGACCCTTCCCGTGTGGGTCAGTCTTGCAGTGCCACTTTTTACAGCTGTACCACAGTCTGGGCCCCCTACAAGTAGGTTTATTAAGACTGGGAGAAACCTGGGACATAAAAGCAGAATACAAAATTGTACCTATTTTGTAATTTCAACTATGTAAACATTGTGTTTGCAAATGAATGAAATGAGAAGAAAAGGAAAAATTAAACACATCAGATTTGTGCACATGGTGAGCTCTTCTTTCTTTATATCCTGTCTCTTTCCAAAAATAATCTGTGATGTCATGAGGTTTTGTTAATTAAAAAAAAATCTGTTGTTATTGTTTTATAGTAAACTAAAAATTGTGCGGGCTGGTAAGGCATGGGACAAAAAATGTAATGCTTGGATTATGAGACTCATTTATGGAACAACCTCTTATATGCTAGGCACTAAACTGATGACACAGAAAAAAAAAAAAAGCATACTTCCTATCTTTGGGGACCATAAGGTTTAGTGCAAGAGATAAAGAGTAAATAGGCAATTATTCAGTGGATAAGCGAGATCATGGCACTTTATCCAGAATTCTAAGGGAACATATAGGACACATGGAGACTTCCCGTAGGATAAGGGGTCTGCAACAAATCTTGAAGAGCATGGAGAAGTTGATTGAAGAATGTAGGGATACCTTCTAGGAAGAGGAAGGCCTCATGTGCAAACTCTCAGAAGTAAGCAATTGTGACAGGTGTGGGACACTCCCAGAGGCTCACCCTTGCTTTTCAAAGAGCTGGTAGAGAGGGAAAGTACAACTAAAGGTAAAGAGCAGGTCTGCATGGTCTTATTTACTATTCTCAAGGTTTTGGACTTGGTGCTGTAAGAAGTGGAGAGTCATTGGAAGGCCTGGATAACATGATTAGAAAGGTGATTCTGGAGGCAATGTGATAAATAGATTGGGAGGGCTCTAGGAGGAGAAATGAAGAGACTTGTAGCTGTTAACTATGATGCGGAAAGAGAAATTAGAATCTGAATTAGGTAAGCATAATTGGAGAGGAAAGGATGGAGGAGAGAGCTATTCATGAAGAAGAATCAGCAATTCTTGGTGATGGAATGTATAAAGTGAGGGGAAGAAAAGAGTCAAAGATGATCTTTGTGTTTCTGGCTTGGGAAATGAGGTCTTCTTCTCTCCCGAGATGAGGGAAACAGGAGGAGTAGGCCCGGATAGGAAGATGTGGAATTCAGTTTTGTCACTTGAGTTGGATGTGTCTGTGAGACAACACGTGATGGAAATGTCAAATGGGTGGTGATATATACCAGTCTAGAGCTTGGATAAGGAATCTGGGCTATGATTTCTCAGATGAGGAAAGCAAAATCTAAACTGGATGCTGAAGGACAAGTCAGTGCTGCTCTGTGTCTGGCACAGATAGGGTGCAGCTGTAAGTTCGAATCTATCCACAGTTAATGGAGTCATGGATTCTTCAGAATTGAAAGGAAATTCAGGGACTATTTAGTTTATCAGATTACCCATGAATAGGTGACAATACTAAGGCTAGAACAAAAGAAATTCACACAGTAATACAAGTTAGATTTGGAAACCTAGGCTTTATGAATTTACGTCCAGTTTTCTTTATATATATATTGTCACAAGAATGGGTATAAAAGAGAGACCTAGATGAAGAAAAACATGAAAGAAGAAATGACTTAGCTAAAGCAAACAGGATTTTGCCACCAGACAGTGACAATAATCCCTTACCTTCTCTCATGCCAACTCACCAGACTAACCTCTGGGTTCTATGACAGTAGCCAGCGGAGAGGATTCTCGAATGATATTCCCAAGAGACAATCAAATGACTGTGGGTTGGCCACCACTTTGGAGCATGAACTTGTCCTCTTTTTTTTAGGTTGGGTCATTTTGTTTTTTTTTCTCTAGGTGAGAGTTATTAAGGGTTGCATCGTTCGGGGGGAAATTTTGTTACCTGTCCAAGTTGAAAGCCATGACTTCAATGGCTCTGTGACCCAGGTAAAACCTTAGGTTTTCAAAAAGAAAGATTCCCTTGTGTAATAACTTTCTCACTGCTGTGATGTTTCAGAGCAACCTAACTATAATGTCATTTCCATGCTTCCAAATTGTTTTTATCGCAGATGAAATGAAATGAAGCCGTTAATGACAAGCTGAATGGGGATTGCATCTGGCAGTTCTATGAGGGATGAATCAAGCTGCTCAGCTCATGAGAGCAACACCTCTCTTTCATTTTGCCCAGCTCTTCAAAGTGAAATGGCAAATAGCATTAGCAGATCAGGCAAGGAGGATTTAAAGTACCTTTGTAGTGAAATTTGGTGTTTCTTTGTTGGT
The DNA here is from genome assembly GCF_000334495.1 of Tupaia belangeri chinensis. Lineage (NCBI taxonomy): Eukaryota > Metazoa > Chordata > Mammalia > Scandentia > Tupaiidae > Tupaia > Tupaia belangeri. The sequence continues at coordinate 8,286,946 of NW_006159754.1, read as the reverse complement.
GGACGCATTTGGGTTCAGTGCCCCAATCTAAATATCTGAGGAGGGATTTGGGGATGTGGATAGTGCTGGCTCTCCCAGGTTGGAAGGCAGTGTATAGGGGACGTTGTGTGTTATATACAATCAGCCATTTCTTTTAGTTCATTTGTTTTTTTAGAGTACTTTTCATTTTAATTTGCCATGGGGCTTATGTGCTCACAGGAGAGAAAGAAAGAGACTGATACAGAGAGAGAGAAAGAGAGAAAGCATCCCTCTCTCTCTCTCCCTCCCTGAGATAGCCATACTACAGTTCCATCTTCTCCATTTTCCTCAGTATTTGGGGCACACACACACACACACATACGCGCGTGTCTGGAGTGTTTTTCAAACTGCTGGGTCTTAGACTTAAAAGGTGCAGTGGAATCCAGCTATGCTAACCACCATACCACACTGGCCCCCAAATCAGCCATTTCTTATGGTTGGCCTCTTTGAGGCCTGGTGAAAGGTTAGGGAGACAGATCTCATTAGGCTGAAAGGTGTTTTATATTATCAAAGCAGGCCTTTCCCAAAGTGGTTTGTCCTTTTGCCTGAGGGAAGATGAGTTTTCTAAATGACTTAACTAACTTCTTTTTTGGCATACTTTGTATTTGGTTCATTTCCAGGTACCAGAAAGAATGTAAATATGGAATGAATCAACTTTTTCCACATTTTTCTCTAGCAGTTCTTTTATGAAGACCAGATTTTCCATAGAGGAAATTAAAAAATACATAAAACTGAGAAACCACTGTGTTGTTGAGAATGGCCTCATTTTCCATGTCACTTTGTAACTGGCGGTGCACACTGTATTCAAATGGCATTAATATAAAGTACAGAGTTTGTTCCAATTAGCTTCAATTTTCCTCAAGATGAAGAATTATCATAAATCCTGGAATAACAGTTGATTCACAGAGATGCTTGTGTCATTGCACTGGGAATTTTTTACAGCTTTAAGAAAAAACTACACCTAGTTATAAAAATGATTAAACTGTGATTTAAAGCATCTGATATGGGCCTTTTGCCTAAATTAGGAATGAACAGAGAAGGGCAATGATATAACTTGTTCCCCAAGACACACAAATGATTCGTTTGTAGCAAATTTGGGTAGAATGCTTTTTTCCATTTTAGAGCATTTTTCTACATGAAACACAAGAATTTTCATTAGCATTTGGTTTCTATTTTTTTTTTTTTCCTTGAAGGCCATTCTTTTGAATGATTTGAAATACTCTTCTGGTGCATCAGTAAACATCTGAAAATTTGATTTTTGGTGAATGACAATTGATATAGACAGCTCAAAAAGCCAGAACTTTAAGCAAAACGGTATCTGGATCGCCATCTAAATGAAAACCGCATGTCAAACAGATGCCATAAATATGAATTCAGACAAATGCCCATTGATAGTTTTTCCGTGGTGCATCTTAGAGGGTTCCGCGAGTTACAGATCTTGTGAAGTGCGGCCTGTTCGGTATGCTGAAGGCAAGTTAAAGTTCCTTTCCTTTCTATTGTGACATTACAAGTCTAACCTTTATTGTCAGGGTCTCTGCTGAATTTTCTAACAGCAGATGAGTGGGAATTCATGGAAATAGCATGTGTTTCACCAGTTTCCTTTATTTCTCCCTCAGGACAAGCAGCTGTCAGGTCAGCCCCCCATTGCAGAGCTTGAAGCCATCAAGAGCAGGGATATATTTGCCTTGTTCTAAGGGCAGGCTTTCTGCCGACTCGGGAGATCACATAAATACCTTCAGGCCAGTGTGTCTGAGTCATCAGTGAGTGACCTCCTTGACAGGCTGAAACCACAAAATGGGACTTATGGAGCCGGCAAGGCAGGCTGCCCAGCTCTGGGGTCAGCAGAAGCAGTCAACAGAAAGAGAAGAATTCATTCATGTTCACACTTCCATTTTTCGACGTGGTAGGAAACTAATTCCAGAGAGTAATAGAAGCATAAAAATGCACCCACATAGCTTTTATAACCCTGTTACCTCAAGTGCTTTACAATGAAATCCAGAGTCCTTGATAGAATGTGTTCCTTATCCCAAGTTTTTAATGCTTTCAACTAGACATAGTTTTAGAGAAAAAACCTGGCTTTTAAAAATTTGGATTTCATGTGTTTCCTTTGACTGACTTCACTTGGGGGAGGTGAGGAGGGCCAGTGTCGCTGCTGGCCTATTCCCTGGCATGGGATGTGAGTTTTCTGGGAGGATGAAGGAAGAAGATGCTAATCCTTATTTTCAAGTGGATGCTATTCTTGTCTGGAGCCTGGCGATTTACTCACTTTGTGTCTTTCAAGAGCACTGGGCCTCCTCTGTTTCTTCCTAGTCATAATCTCTAACTTTTATTTATTGCTAAATCATCTACCTACATCATTACAATCACTTCTCGAGATAACCTTATGAAACCGGCACTAATGTTATTAGCTTTATGGTAAAACCAACGCTGATGTAAATAACTGGCTAGAAATCATGCTTATTAGGGGAAAATGACCAATTTGTGTCTGCCCCTCTGACCAAGGGGCCTATGTTTTTTTTTTTTTTTTTTGTCATTTGTTACTAAGACGTGAAAAATGTCCAAGCTGGTAGAGGGGCGCATTAATTTTGCTTTCCAACCACAGGACTGAAAGGGCCGTGGAGCAACCATATATGTATTTGTTTAGGATATTCATGTAGGTTCTTGGGGTTTTATTCACTTCTCTAGAAAATGTTGATTGAAGACCTTCTATGTGTAGCACCCTGGATCACCCCATCCCTCATGAGCCTAATGTGAGCATGAGGAGCCTAGAAGTAGAAGAAGAAATCTGAGTGAAACTATGGGATGACTCGGATACTGTAGCTGAAGATGAAGGAAGGGGCTGTGAACCCATAATACAGATGGCTTTAGCAGCTGTGGAAGGCTGGGAACTGGCCTCCTCTCTAGAGCGTCCATAAAGGAACCCAACCCTGCCGATATCTTTAGTCCAGTAAGACCTGTGTCAGATGTCTAACCCACAGAATTATCTAACTCTAGAAAACAAATTTGTATAATTTGTTAGAGCAGCAATAGTAAACTCATATAGGTGGCATTGAAAGATTTTCTTCAGTCCGGGCACACTCACATTTATTCTTTATGGGACCTCTGTGCTGATAGTGTAGAGTCTGGATTACTGAAGGATCAAGCTAAAGGTAGAGAGAATAATCAGAAGGCATCATGTCCAAAATGCTTAAGGTGTTTTTAAACCCCTCAGGTGTTTTATAATCCTTCAGACCCTTTTAAGGATATGATAATTCATTTTGCCAAGGGATGGTATTATTGCGTCTTTATCCTTTACTCTTTTAGATGCTGGAACCTTTTAATATCTCCTGTAAAACAGGATTGCTCAATAAAAGTTGACCAGTCTCTAAACATGAATTGTTATGAGGAATACCAGGAGTCATAGTTTTTGTGACATTGTAGACTTACTTGGGCCTTTATGTATGCATCTGTATGTACTTGGGTATGTGTCTTGTTTACTTTGTCAGAACAAATAATAAAACCTGTTGTCGTGAGGGAAAACAAAAAAGCAAGCATTGCAACGGCAATAGCAACAGGTGGTCAGGGCCTGTCCTGAGGCAGTAGAGAGGGTTTTCTTACTCACCATCTGTGGAGTAAGTGGTGTAAAGCCAAAGAGAAGGAGCCAGAAATGAGCACATTAAAAACATATTCAGGATAAAGAGAAAGTGCTTGTTGGAAGAAATGCCTGGAAAAGAAGGGATAGGTATTAGCCTGTGGGAGGATCATGTTGGAGGGAGTGTCACACTGTCCCAGTGGCATTTGAGAGCAGTGCTGCTGGTGTGGTTGTGGTTGACAAGGCAGATGACAGCAGTGGTGGGAATGGGGGCATTCGGGCATGGGTAGAGCGATATGTAGAGGCCTTGTCTTGATGGATTCTCTGTTTCTCTGTGGAGAAGGAGGGGAGTTCATTAACTGAAATTGAGTAAGATAGTCAGAACAGCCTCTCTTCAGAATGGAGGGGGTGGGGCAGGCCATGGATGTCTTCAGCAGCACATTTTGGGGTTGTGTTGTCTATATGGTCATTAGCCTAGCAGTAGGAGCAGAGATTGGTATACAAAGGAGTGGGGATTTGGAAGAAAGAAGGAAATGAGAATTTTTACTACCCACTTTAGTGGGGGCATGATTTGTCTATGGGACCGAAGGAAGACCATCTCATTTTGTTTCAGGCTGATTTCATAATGTCTTAAGAAGCACATTCTCCTAAAAATCTCTCCAAAGCTCCCTCATTCAGTTCAATAGTACCTCTTCTAAGGATCACAACTGGATCTTTCCCTCAAATCAGGGTCCATATATCTGTTAAGGCAAATATCTCAGGAAAGGTAACTTAGCAAGTCATGCCTATATTTGTAGGAATGAGTCAGGTCCTTTCCTGGGGTGGGGGAACATAAGTGGGGGAGGATGAGCAGTGAACCTCTGTGAACTAAGTGGGAAGAGGAGCTTCTTCCAGGGGATTTAAGAGTGAACATGTTGACACTCTGAAGGGAAAGCTTTTCAGCTACCCAATCCCACCTTCCAGGTTCTCAGAGGGAATGCCTAGGCCTAGGCGGGGTCAGGGGGTGACAAGATCAAGTTTCCCACAGAGCAGTTGGGTATTCTGTGCTCAGTCATGGTTTGCTTAAACCCTGAAGCGTGTTTGCATGTGGGTCCACAAGAGGCAAAGGTGGAAAACCACAGAGAGGTGCGGGAAAACACACACTCCCTCTGTGTCTGGAAGATGTCTTTGGCACCTTAGCAAAGGAGAGAAGTGATGAACACAACTAGTGCCATCTTATGTATAAAGCGGGGAAAGAGGAGGAGACAGCACAAAGACCCCAGAGTTCCTTGACTGGTAAACCTCTCTGGGAGGGATACCCTAAAAAGAATGCACAACTTGCTAGGGTTAGAGTTCTGTTTACTATCAAAGAAAACCATTCTCGTCTTTTAAAAAAAACTGCATAAAGAGAGCCTGTAATCCCCAGTGCCATAGATTTATGATTTCCAAATGTGGACACCTATTTCTCCATGTGCTCAAGATCTTTTTAATGGACTACAAATATTTGAAATGTGTAAACACCAAGGGCGGATGAGTATTTTAAATGTGTAGGGATGGAGCTGGATTAGGAGAACTAAGATGTCATTATGGAACGGGGCAGCATAGGATGAGATGTCCCAGCACTCCAAGTTGCTGGAGTAGAGCACACTTTTAGAACAGGCAAAGTGGAAACATTCTTGCATTTGAACTTTCAAATTTTACCCAGAGAAAAGTATGCAGCACCTTTCTTTACTGAAAGTGTACTGTCTTTAGATTTTATCCCCTTTTTTTGGGGGGGGAAGAGGGCCTGTGTTTTCCTTCCTTTTGGACTGACCTGCCTTCCAGGGGCAACAAGGTCAAGTGTATCTTAGACATACTCCCCCGTGATTCGGATATACTCTTCCCTGGTTCCATCTCAATCTTTTCCTGAGGGGGATTAATAGGTTCAAAGCCAGATACTGACATGATCAGGAAAGATTGCTCATTCTAAATAGAGATGTGTTTCCAGTCAAAATCATCTCTGGAGTCTTTTCTGTGGTTTTTCTTAATGGATTCCCATGATCAGACACACCTCCATTGGCGATCCCCAGGTGCAGAGTGGGAAGAGGATAAATTGCATGATGTTTGGGTGAAGATTAAATGAGATATTAATAGAGGTAAATCACTTGCACATAGAGAGCCCTCCATAAGTGTCAGCTCCTTTCTTTATTACATTATCAGTTGACAATGAATTGTTCCCGCTTTTCCTAATGCTTATTTATATTTCTTGTACTCACATACATATTAGAAAATTTAGAATTGTGACATAGGCCTATAAATCTCCCCTGTGGGTGTTTTATTTATTTTTGGTCATCAAATCCCTTTCCTAAGTGGCAGTATGGTACAGGGTTGAGAACATGGCCCCTGAGCCAAACTGTCTGGGTTCGAATCTAGGCTTCACTTCTTTTTACTATATTATCCTGGAAGGAACTCTTAACCTGTGGTTCCTCAACTTCCTTATTACAAAGTGGGGAGGATGGATGATAATGATTCCTGTCTTAGGGGGCCAGATGGTGACACAGGGGTAGCACACGATGTTTAATGTGACTGACCCACATGGAAGGGTTCTAGGTTTGTGTACGGAGACGTCCCTGAGTATCCCAGGACCACTCATACCTTTGATCCTGGGCTGGTTGAAGCTGGGTGGATCACGGCATCCAGAGCTTGCACGGAGTGCTGTCTCTTGTCTCTCTGTCTCTCTTGCTCATGGGAAAAAATAAATAAACTTTTTTTAAAAAAGATAGTAACTACCCCATAAGGTTGTTCTGAGGGTAAAATGAGTTAATATCTATAAAACAGGTAGATCAGCACTTGGCATCAAGTAAGGGCTATCATGGATTATTATTATCATGTCAGTACACATAAGGCATGTAGAACCATGCTCAATAAATATTAGCTATTGTTTTTATTACTATATGTTCTGTAAAACATGGTCAAAGAACTCTGACTCGTGAACTTCGATTCCAACATTTTGAGAGTAATTCCAGACTCAGAATGATTTCTAGAACCAGAACTGGGATTTATCAGCCATGGTTCAGGCCGCAACAAAAACAACAACAGTCTGTGAAAAGTGGTGGCCTGGCTGGCTTGAACTTTAAGACCTTAGCCTAGTCTCCTATGAACAGCTGATGGCTGTCCATTTATTTATTTAAAATTGTTAAGATTTTTCCTCTCTGTCTTTTTTAGGGAAGGGACAGGGTCTCACTATGTGGGAGACTAGCCTCCAGCTTGTGATCTTCCTGCCTCAGTCTCCTGAGTACCTGGAACTGGTTGTCTATTTCTTAAATACCATGAGCACACTTACAAACTGTTGGCCCATGGCACCAAATATGCCCATAAACACAGTTAAGTCAGTATAGCAAATAAAAATAAATAAATAGGTCTCCAATATTTAAAATTTGGGCTGTTTCACATAAACTCTGAGCTTCCTGCCTGTTAAACAATTGGAAGATCTACGACTCTGGACTTGGGCTCCTGCACGGCAACCTTCTACTCTGTGTAGAACCAACTGTCCATTTTAGATTGCACATTATTTTTCATTTATCCCCAGTCCCCGCTATTCCAAACTATTTACATCTGGTCCACTTCACTCATCAAAGCTATTACATGAGCACTGTGAACCTCTGAATTTGCAACCCCTGCTGTAAAATGAGATAAGGGAGGTGTTGCTGGGATATGGGGCAGGAACACATAATGTGGAAAGAGATACTGTTTGTCTAGTGTTGATTCATGACATGTCCCTTGGCCTACAAATGGGCCATTTCACATAAACCATCAGAAGTGTCTCCCAGTAGGGTCAATTTCTGCACCTCAGTGTGCGAACCTGATGTCTGACTTTGGCAGTTTCTACCAGGAAATGTTCACCATAGATTGGAAACCACCAAGAAGTGGCACCAAAGAGAATGCCTAGGTTGGTATGGCAATTCCAGGGTTACACAAACTATGTTAAAACATAAATATTCCTGAGAACTATGGCTTTGTAATACAATTTTTCTGGGAGGGGGGTGGGGGGGTGGGGCAGAATACCAGAAAATTAAACAAAGACATTTGGGATCCAACTGTGAGGACATCTTTTGAAGTTGGACATTTGAGAACTTGAGTATTTATTTCTTATTTTTGGAATTTGAAGAAGAAAGGCCGAAGGAATAATGTGGCTGATCTTTGGTACATTCAGGAGGATGGAAAATATATTTTAAATCTAAAATGTAGTAATAGTTCCTTGTACCAAACCATTGTCCTTGTCCTGGCACCTCCTTTTGAAATAAGTCGTGGAGTAGAAGGGCATTTCTTTTCTTCACACTACAGTTGCTTTGAAACAGATGTCCTGTAACTTAGATGTCAGAGGCCCGAAGTCATGTATTAAGTGTACCTAAGTGGGAGATGGACTTTTTAGAAGCAGGTGGTATTCAGAACAGCGGGTGGCATGGTGGTTAAGGTGCTGAACACTCCCACATGGCTGACCATGGTTCGAGTCCTGGTCCTGGTGGTTTGCTTTCTCACTTTCCTTCTCTTTCTCTCTCTCTGTCTCTCTCTGGTCAAATTGAAATAAGTGAATGAATACATAAAAAATTTTTAAATAAATGAAAAGACAGAAGCAGGTGATATTCCATCAGTGTCTGAATGAAAATGTTTCTCCTGCGCTTGCTAGTATAACTGAAGATTCAGAAACTCCATGTTCCCTCAAGGCTTTCTGGACTGGGCAGAGAAACATCATCATCAGAATGTACAGCTGAGCATTGCATCATGCAATGCAGGAGGGAGGCCTGCTTCCTTATCAACAGAGCTGTATGTTAATGTGACTGTCACATTAAATATTTGCTGCTCAGTTAACGACTGTCATAAAAGCGTGGCAATATCTGGCACTTGAAGTGTTTGTGGTGCCTAATGTACAACTTGCTATTGTAAATAGGCCACACATTTAGGACTAATTACATGCAAGGTATGATAGCAGGTTTACTTTTTTACAACTATTGGAGCTGTGATCATGAAGCAAAGTAAAAATAAGCAGTGACAGCAACACCTTCATGTTGAAAGCAAAGTCTTGTTCTGAAGTGTTCTGAAGTATGAAGTGTTTTTCCATAGAAAGTGAAGACGATTAGTCAGAAGCCAAAATAATTATAAAATAACCTGGATCTGATTTACTGTGTTTACATCAACACACACATTTTTTTCTTTAAAGGATTTTTTTCAGTCCAGTAAACACTCCAAATGCTATCATTTATATATATATAATTTATATATATATAAATCACATATATATATATAAGTTATATATATATATATGATTGTGTGTGTGTGTGTGTGTGTGTGTGTGTGTATAGTGTCCTCTGAAAAGTTGGACAATCTCTTTCTAGTCCAGTAAAACTTGGACAGCTGGTTTCTATTTTTAACATAGAAAAACATAGAAAAATATTCACAACTTTTACAACAACCCAAAATATATATACATCAGGATGTATGTGTGTGTGTGTGTAGATTGTATAAATCTACTTAAATTCTAGAATCTCTCTCTCTGTATATGTATACATAATACAAGTATTCATTCTTCTTTTACAGATCAGGAAGGAAAAGTTGCTATCTTTTTGAGCCTCAGTGATGCATTTTTTTGTTTGTATTGATAACTTTGCCTTTGGTTAAGTTATCAATACAAATTAGTTGTTACTTAAAGGAGGTAGTAATCTCAGTCCCTCCTAACTCAGCAATGCCACTTACTTGTGCTGCAATCCTGAGGGTTTTCCAAAGATACCCTGTATGTCTGAAATAAGAAATCAAGATTTCTGGAAAACAGTTATAGACCCAGGAGTCTTAATTTGAAGTCAGTGGACTCTCTAGGGCCCATATGGGGCAACAGAAAACCACAAGTTCTCAAAATGCGTGTGAAATTTTATAGGTCCTACATCCTGCTCCATGCCAGGAGAGCTTCTAGAGCTTTTTTCAGAGCCTGAAAAGGATTAAGTACCATACATTTAGAGCTTGCTCAGGCCACAGGAAGTGATGCAGAAATGGTTCTCAGGAGACTCTCTGGGTGTCTCCAGTCTTGAAGATGTCAAGACAAACGGGCTTATGATAGTTGAGTGGGAATTATGAGGAAATTACTGCTAATTTGTATAAAGCCTCAGAAAACCCCGTTTGCTGGGGTCCTTCTGGGAGCATTGGCATGGGGTCCATTTCCCATGGCTCCATTTCAGGAACAGTGCCAGATGCTGCAAGTGTGTGAGGGGTGGAAACGATGGAGCAGCAGCCCGCCGTGCTCTTCTCTGTCCGGTGTCCAGCCTGGGAGACCAGAATGTTCTTTCCAGTCCAGTGGAGGTTGGACAGCTGGTTATGCTGGGCCCCTTGTGAGACTCGGGCAGATGAGACCGAATCCAAATGTTGGGGTTTGGGATTGAGGGGACCTGCTAATCCAGGGGTCAGGCAGAGGACCCTGAGACAAGGCTGCTGGGTGCTCACCAATCACAACGAAAAAGGCAGGCAGGGGCCAGTAGGTGGTTAAGGTGCTGGACTCCCACACAACCAGCCATAGTTTGAGTCCCAGACTCGGTGCTTAAAAATCATGATGGGTATGTGTGCCCCAAATCCTGAGAGGAGGATTGAGGAGAAGGGATGGCGGCAAGGCCATCCTCCCTGCAGGGTGATGTCTCACATTTCCTCTCTGTCTCTAGCACATGCCCTATGGCAACAACAAAAACATACAAACAAACAAAAACAACAAACAAACAAAAAACAAAACAAAAAACAAAAAAATCAATTCAATCACCAGGTAACCTGTGGAGTTTCAAGCAGACACTCTGTATCTCTAGTGTCCTAGAATCCAGATTCCTCCCCGACCCCATTTCTCCTTTTTTTTTTTTTTTTTTTTGGAGGGGTTTTCCCTTTAGCGCGTGCGCTCGCCAGACAGACAGAGAGAGACAGAGAGACAGAAAGCGAGAAATCACTTCCTGGAGGGAAGGCCACGCTGCAATCCCTTCTCCTCCATTCTCCTTTCGGGATCCTGGGCACGCATGCACACGCACCTGGCGTGTTTTAAGCCACTGGGTCCTGGACGCGAACCATGGTCGACCATATGGGAGTCCAGCGACATAGCCATTACGCTAACTGCTGGTTCCTCTTCTCTCTTCTATTACTACTTCCTGTGAACATTTGAAGAGATACCTACAAATGCTCAATACCTATTCATTCCCTAATTTCCCTTCTCTTCTCTTTTTTCTTCTCATTTATCATTTTTGTTTATTTCCTATTTTTGTTTTCTCTTATTAATATCTGGAGACTGCCTCTCTTTATTTTTTTAACTTATTTTTATTTTTTATTTCAATTTCTTTTATACATTCAATCACATATGTCACTTAACTTGCAAAGTGGGCTCTTTATTTATTTCTCCTTCCTTTTTTGTCACCAAATGCAGTTCTTTCTTCTAGTGCATTCTCATTCTCTCTCCCCCCGTTTCTCTTTCCTTCCTCCCTCTCTCTCTCTTCTTCCTTTCTTCTCTCTTCCTTCTTATGCTTTTCATTCACAAGAGGGAGCAGGTGGAATGGGTGACCTTGGGGGTCTCAGGTCTTTTTAAACTATCTCATAATTTTGAGCACGAAGCATTCTTATTTCACTTAGCATAATTTCTAAAGTATTCCAGGGATGATGAGAAGGGAATAATTTTTCAGTTTGTAAAAATCCCACTTATGACAGAGCAGACACTCTGCCATCTATCCCCTTCTTGCAAAACAAGAGTGCAACTCCCTCTGCACCCAGATTGATCAATCTTCAGCCCAAACTCTAGCTTAGAGTGATTCCGGGTGCCACATGAATTCCCTGCAGCCATCAGTGGAACTCAGTAGTGGGATTTGTTACTTGGCTAACTTAATGCATGTGAAAGACTTTTTTTTTTTTTTTTTTTTTTTTTAGAGATTTTTGCTATGGGGCATGGGTGCTTGCCAGAAAGACAGAGAGAGACAGAGAGACAGAAAGCGAGAAATCACCCCCCAGGAGGGATGGCCATGCCGCAAATCCCTTCTCCTCCATTCTCCTCTCGGGAGCTTGGACACACACTCACATGTGCCTGGTGTGAGTTTAAGCCACCAGGACTGGGACTCGAACCGCGGTTGACAACATGGGAGTTCAGCGATGTAGCCACTATGCCAACTGCTGGCCCCATGGAAGACATTTTTTAAAAATATTGTTTTTGAATCAGGACTTTCCACCTGTGTTTCTACTGAAAGATAAGTTGTATCTAGTTTTAGCCCTGTAGCTTAATCCAGTCCCCCTTTCAGTTAAATTCAAACGCCTCTTCCTCTACCTAACTTCCCCTATCTTAGCCTCTCTTCCTCAAAGGATCTCACTATTTCTTCTCTTGTGCCTTTCCGGCAGGACTTCTGTCTACTGAAACCCCTCCCACTCTTCAATGCTACCTCCACCATGAGGCCTTCTTAAATTCTCAGCCGGCGTGAAAGCTTGCCCCTCAGATTCTGTGCTCCCACAGATCCTTACCTGTGCTTCTGCTGCATATTTATCACAGTCCACTCTGAATTATAGCTAGGTATATAACTCCGGAGACAGAGAGAAAGGTAAGGGCAGGGACCGTCTTCTTTATCTTCATTGTGTGTACGACCCTGTCTTAGTAAATGGTTGTGGAATTGACTTGCAGAGGGAACAATGAGGATGCTTAAAAATTTTGTTTTTAATTGCTCCATAATAATTGCATATTTTTATGGGGCACACTGTGATATACATGTATAGACTGGGTAAGAATCAAGTCAGGGAAATTGGAATATCTATTACCTCATATATTTGCCATTTCATTGTAATAAGAACATTCAAAATCCTCCCTTCTAGTTATTTAAAAATATACAGGTCACTGGGACCAGCAGATGGCATGACGGTTATATCACCAGACTCCTACATGGTCAACAGCTGTTTGAGTCCCAGTCCTAATGACTTAAAAACTCATGCCAGTGGTGTGTGTGTGTGTGTGTTTTCCCCAAATCCTGAGAGGAGACTAGAAAGCAAGGGATTGTGGTGTGGCCATCCCCCTGAGGGATGATTTCTTGCTTTCTGTCTCTCTGTCTCTGTCTGTCTCTCTGGTGAGTGCATGTATCCTATAGCAGAAATCTCTTTTAAAAATATATATATACATATAATATATATATACATATATACTAACCGGAGTCACCCTCTTGTACAATAGAACACTAGAACTTACCTTTCCTAAATGACTATAACTTTGTATCCATTGACTTTCTCTCGCTAGTCTCACCCCATATGCAGTCTCTGGTAACCACCATTCTACTCTGTTTCTATGAGATCGACTTCTTTAGAGGCCATTTATGAGTGAGATCATACAGTATTTATCTTTCTATGTCTGGCTAACCTCTTAACATGATGTCTTCTAAGTTCACCCATGTTGCCTCCAATGACAGGATTTTATTATTTTTTTTGAATGACTGAATAGTATTTCCTTGTCTCTCTCTCTCACTCTCTCTTTATAGATGTATCACATTTTCTTAATCCATTCATCTGTAAATGGACACTTAGGTCGATCTCTATATTGGCTATTGTGAATAACACTGGAATAAACATGAGAGTCAAAATATGTCCCTTAGATATTAATTTCATTTGCTTCAGATACATACTCAGGACAGGAATTGCTGGATCACATGGGAGCCCTCTCTTTAATTTGTTGAGGAAACTTCCTACTGTTTCCTATAGTGACGGCATTAATTTACATTTCCACCAGCAGTATATACGATTTTTGGCTTATTTTTCTTGTCTAATAAAGAGTACCTTTGATACATTTAGTGATGCTCACACCAATCAGTCACATATCTGTTTTGCAAGGAGCCTAGTGGGTTGATCCTTCATTAGCTCTGTAAGCAGTAGATGGTCTCCATGTCACATCTCATAGAGGAGGCTGAATTCTCATCATGGACCCAGCACTTGATCCTGGATGTTGTTCTGCGAAGTCTCTGCCCTTTCCACTTCACTCTGAGATGGCTCATGAGAAGGAGTCTGGGAGGTGTCTTCTGACGGCCTCTACTTTCCTGTGATTCCCAGCCATGCTGCCTTCTCCCCTGAAGTCACTGTAGATGGGGCAGGCATTATTTGGCTCCCTTTCTGAGGGAGCAACATCTACCAGTACATTTTTCCAAGACTCCGGGGCCCTGTGGCTAGTGCTCTCTCTGTCTGCTATAGAGTCATGGCCATTTACTTGGAAAGATCACAGCCCTTGTTTGGATACAGCTTTCACCCTCTGCCTGCTTTGGGGCAGAAACCTGCTTTGATCTGTGTGCAGGCCTGGGAGGTTATGGCCCTAATTAATGCATGCATAACAATCTGAATTTCCTTTTCATTCAGAGAAAAGCATAATCATTTCAAAGCTTTCATAATGCTGAAATTCTTAAAAATCCAATTGAATCTTATTTTTGTAAGTCTGGTCAGGGTGATCTCTGGATAGCACTACAACAAAAAGACAATGAAAGATGTTTCTTTTGAATTACTGAAATTATTTCTGTTAGGAGGGGAGTTCTTGTTGTCTGGCAAGATTTTAGGGGAAAAAAAATAAAAACAATATATAATAGGCAGAAGAGTGTCAACAAACTCTTCATCAGAATTCAGGTTTTGTTATGTGAATGCACCAGCCTACTAATCCACCCCATTCTATGGAAATGTCATATAAATTGAAGAAAAATAAAAGTGTGAGGGAGACCATGGATATAAAAGCACTTTGTAAACAGCAACGTCCTTTGTAAATGTGACATATTATTATAGTTTGACTTCTGCAGTTCCCTTCCCCATGGTTAGAAATTATTATAGGTCCCCTGACTCCTGTCAGACTCCTTTTTAATGATCTTTAAGCCTTATTCCTAAAGGCAGGACAGTGATACTAGCAGGAAAAGTGCTTAATAATTTGTTTATGGTAAAATGCTATCCTAATTAGTAGATCTCATTAATTTCAATAAGGCTTCACTCCCGTTCTTTCTCTCTCCCCTGTAGTCAATCAGCCAGCAAGTCCCATTACCTTTCCCTA
>NW_006159754.1:8260847-8272324 GCF_000334495.1 Tupaia belangeri chinensis | reverse complement strand
CCCTACAAGATCTGTCTCTCACTCTCTGCATCATCCTCACTGCCGTCGCCTAGGGTTGTGACCTCTCATGTCACACCTGAACAGGGGTTATTCGCACCCACCTGCAGCCCCTCCCTCAGGGCATCCAGAGAGGTCTTTTAGAAAAGTGGTGTCAAGTCACCTGCAGCTTGTCCTCCTGCAGTGTGCACTTCGTCCTGGCCTGGGTGATGTTGTGAAGTCCAGTCCTGCTCCCGCTCCCTCTCCACCTCCTGCATTATCTGTCTTCTGCACTGGTCTTATTTCATTTCTTCAATCCTTGGAGTTTTTCTGCCTTATGCTCAGCCTTTGTTGCGCCTTCTGGCTGGGATGCCATTTTCCCGGATCTCTGTGTCAGCTGTCTGCTTGTCTTACAAGCCACAGCTCGAGGAGGCCCACCCTAGCCATCCCACCCACAATGTCTGCCCACCTCCACCCGCCGCCACCAGCCGCCCTTACCTTTCTTGTCAACAATTCTTTTAAAACTGTTTAGTATTCATCTCCTTATAGTCAAATGTGGGTTTCTTGAGGGCAGATCCCGTGTCTATATTCTATATTGTCTCTTGCTATTTTCCCAGGGCCTAGAGCAGGGTCTAGTCCATAAGCTACTGTTTGCAGAATAAGTGAGTGCTAACTAAAGGCAGGAACTATTGACTGAGGGAAAAAAAAATAAAGCAATATTACTAAAAAAAAAAAAAAGTGATTTAGCTTATGTTGATACTCTAAAGCAACCAGTAAAAATTCAATGGAGAGAAGTAGTCAAAGTGACTTTTTCATGATCAGACTAATTAAGCCAGTTGTAGAAGTAACTCATTGTTGATAAAACAATGACAGGTGCTATACAACTATCGTTATTGAAAGGTTTGAGATGATGATTTTATTTTTCCTAAGTTTTAGTCATTCATTCCAGCAGGTATTACTTCATGGTAGAGGAGATTTATTCTGCAAATATTTTTGTGTACTACCTGTGTGCCTAGCTGCACCTTGCCACTAGAGAGCCTGTGGGAACCAGACAGGTAATATCTCTGCTCTGAGAAAAGCTAGCTTACAATGTCCCCCCTGTAGGAACTCAGGATGAACGTGTCTGCCAGGTGCTGCCAGTTCTACCATGTCTATGGGACTTCAAGGAAGCCAGAAAGTGATAGTATATATGCATCCTCATGGAAACCCAGTGCAAGAGTGTCTTTGGAGAAGAAATGGCATCATGGGTCAAATGTTCTTTTTTTTTTTATACATTTTTTTCTTTATTTACATTCATTCACTGTACATCATTATAGCATACAAAATGAGATTTTTCCATTGAGAATACACTGTATATTGGCTCAATCAAGCACATCAACATATGTGTTATTGTCAACAAATCATTTTCCATTTGTTTTCTGTATATTTTGCCTTTTTTCCCATCCTTGATTCCCTATCTCACCCTCTGCCATCTCCCACCCTCCTCCCACACTGTGTCTGGTATCTATTGTTGCTTTCTATGCCTCCCCCATTTTATTGTTTCACTAAATATCTTAATAAATCTAAATATTTTCAATAGCAAGCACAGCTGATATGTACATATCCATGAACACAAGACTGACTTTAGGCATAAACCTCAGTGAATAGAATGAACATACTGTAAAGTAGCACCTAACTAGGGCTATATAGCTTAACTGCAGTCATCAAATAGGTATTTCTAATGCCTATTTTTTTTCTTCTGAAAATTTTTTTTATTAATTTACATTCATTCCCTGAGCATCATCACAACATTCTAAATGTGGTTTCCCATCTAGAATATACTATATAGTGGCTTAATAATGCATGTTATCGTCCATAATATTCCATTTCTACTTTCATATATATGTTTTTTACCCCATGTCTAGCCCTCTGCCCTATTCCACTCTCTTATTACACTATCTCTGCTGTCTACAGTTGTCTTCAATTCCTTTTCCCCCAACATTTCGTTGATCACACAATATCATAAGTAATCTAACTACTTTCAATAGCAAGATCAGCCGATGGTTTCAAGAAAAGCAGTTTTGAACTGGTAAGGATATTTCTTTGAAACTTAAAGCCTAGAAACAGGTTAGTATTCTGTTCAAATAGTCGGAACATGAATCTATTGATAGCTGAAGACAGGACAAAAGTCCTTAAAACCAGACAACAAAGCTTAGAAGAAAAGCAGCAATATTTTAGTCAAGTCGTAGAATACTGTTTCATCAGTTCAGTCTCATGTACTTAATCTTTCTTCTGTATCTGTTGAGGTTCGATGTTCCAGATTGAAATCTGGGATGTAATACTCAACTCCAGCTTTTGGCCCTACAATTAAGTTGCCCATTTTCTTAGTTTCTGAACTCTTATTTCTGTGTGTCTGCATTTAATTTTACTGACATAGCACTCCCTTAAGAACTTCTTGGAGATCCGGTCTGGTGCTGGTAAATTCTTTCAGGTTTTGTTTATCTGGGAAAGTTCGTGTCTTTTCTTCCCAAATGAACGATAACCTTGCTGGGTACAGAATTCTCGGTTGAAATTGCTTTTCCCTTAATACTTTGAATACATTTTCCCATTCTCTCCTCGCTCTCATTGTTTCCGATGAGAGGTCTGCCGTTAGTCTGATGGGATACCCTTTGTAGGTAACTTGCCTTTTTTCTCTTGCCAGTCTTAGTATCTTGTCTTTGTCTGTGGTTTTGGTCAATCTGGCTATAATGTGTCTTGGAGAAGATCTTCTTGGGTTGATTCTATTTGGGGTCCTCTGTATTTCTTGGGACTGAATCTTTGAGTGCCTCTCCAGGTTTGGAAAATTTTCTTGTAAGATTTCATGGAATAGATTATCAATGCCCTTATGAGTCTCTTCACCTTCTGGGATGCCTATTATCCGGATGTTTGGACGTTTGATGGTATCTAGTACTTCTCGCATATTATTCTCAAATTTTTGGGCCATTTTCTCAGTCTTCGCGGTGGATTTTTCTAGGCCAACCATTTTCTCTTCTACATTAGAGATTCTATTTTCTGTATGATCTAGTCTGCTTTTAATACTTTCAAGGGAGATTTTGACTTCTTGTATTATAGCCTTCATCTCTAACAGTTCCATCTGATTCTTTTGTAAAGTGTGAAATTCCTCTTTTAGATCTAGCATGAATTTCCTCACCTCCTGGAACTCTTCAACTCCTTTCTCCTTCCTCTTCAGCAGTTCCTTGTCTCTCTTCTCTTCCATCTCTGTTAGCTTTGCCATTATGAATGTTCTGAATTCTTTATCAGACATTTCCATGATTTCCATTGAACTGTGTGTGGATAAAGAGGAGCTATCCTTTTCCCTTGTGGGAGAGGTATTTTCCTGCTTCCCCATATTTCTTGTGGTCCTGCAGCGATTTCTAGTCATCTGGTGGATGGTCGGTTTCTTCCCAAACTTGTAAGTTCAATCAGAGGGTCGAGGAGTGTGCAGAAAAAGAAGCAGAGAGAGGGAAACAATACCAACAGCAAAAAAACAGACAAGAAACAGTGAAAAAGAAGAGAAAAACTTTTAAATAAATCTCAAAAGAAAAATTAATATTCAAAAAATTTCAATAAAACTCAAAAATTAGAAAACCCACAGGAGCCATGGAGCTGTCTGCCTCTTGAAGAAGGGCTGTTCTGGGAGGAGGAGAGGGGATTATTAACAAGATAAAGCGCTAGGTAGTAGGGGCCAAAGGGCCCTGTAAAATGCCTCTCCTTAAAAATATTCTAAAAAGTAAAAAAATATAAAAAAAAGAGAGAGCGAGAGCCAGAGAGAGGACAGAGACAGACGTAGAGAGAGACAAAGGCAGATAGAGACAGGAGACTTGAAAGGGATCTTCCTACCACGCGAGTTTTGGATGCTGGAGGCCCAGTTATCAGTGGGACATCTTCCTTTCTCCCCAAATGGCTAGATCACAGGAGCCATGGAGCTGTCTGCCTCTTGAAGAAGGGCTGTTCCATGGGTCAAATGTTCTTAAAATGGACTTAATAGGTGGGCCCTGGGACAGTCATGTTCCCAGGATCAGCCTGCCAAGTGCTCTGAGTCAAGAGAGAGAAAGTTTGGGGAAAACCAAAGTCTTTCACATGCCATGGCTTCCATGTCTAAACCTGATCTAGGCCTCTGACATGGTGGTATCTAGCACTGCTAAAGGAATGACTTACTGAAAGAGAAATGAGCTTACAGGGTTTGGGATTAGACAGTAAAATAACTGGAACTGAATTGATTTTGTTGAGTTTCAAAATGACTCAGAAGCAATTGGTCCCAATTTTCCTCAAAATTCACATCAGTAAAAAAGACGAAGCAAAATAAAACCCCTCCTGGGCACAACATTGTAAACTGGGACTTGCTCAAATGTCTTCCAGTTCTTCCATCCTTGGATGACAAAGACCTAAACGTGGGAGTGTTGGCAGGATTTTAAGCCTTTAAGATTATTATACATTAGAGTTCCAAGTTTTAAAATGTTTCAAGAAGAGGCCTTTTCCTTGACATTCCTAATTTCTGCTAAGTGTTGATATGTACCCCCCATATAATAATTATGTCATAGAACTTCAGAGCTGAAAAGAACCCTAGGGACAATTTTTTCCTACCCTGTGAATTTTTACAGAGGAGAAAACCAAGACTCAGGGAGGCGAATGGACTTGCTCAAGGTTTATGTACAAACCAGGGCAGCTCTGAGACCCAAGTTCATTTCACCTACCAAAATGCCCAAGAGCAGACAAGTACAGCCCCACTACTTACAAAGCTCTGTAAAGTTCCTGGAGCTTTTGTAAATTTTGGTGAATTTATTATTATTATTACAAAAATTATTTAACTTTATTTTAATTTGACCAGAGAGGGAGGGAGGGGGAGAGAAAGAGAAAGAGAGAGAGGGGGAGGGGAGAGAGAGAGAGAGAAGGCAAGTCACCAGGTCCAGGACTCAAATCATGGTCAGCCCATGTGGGAGTCTGGCTGGCACCGTTAACCAACACACCAGATGCTGGCTCCTATTATTCTCGTTACTGTTATTATTATTTTATTGTTACAGGGGACATGTGCTCACCACAGAGATAGAAAGAGAGAAAGGGAGAGAAAGCATGATGACGCCACAATCCCTTCTTCTCCGTTTCTTCACCCTGCTAAGATTTTGGACATGCACATCAAGGTGTTTGATGTGTTCTTCAAGCCAGTGGGGCTGGCACCATTATCACAGTTAGTCATATGGGATTCAGCTTCCTTAACCACCAGGCCATAGGTCCGGCCCTGGAGGAATTTTTAAACTTAAAAATATGAGGCTTTTTTTTAATTTTTTTTTTTTTTATGATCAAACAGTTTAAGAGTTACTCATTATAATCACGCTCCTGCTTTTTACTTCTGAGATGCAGCAATTCAGAGGCAGTGGGCACTGAAGAAACTCACTAAAAAGGGAGTGTAAAGAGGATTTACAGCAGGAACACGTACTGCTGGAAGCCTCTGTGATGGGCTGGAGCATCAGTCACCAGCTTTCCTCAAATGCCAAAGTCATGCCACACAAACAGGAAGAGATCCAGCACAGCATTAATGCCAGGGATGATTCCTTCTTTTTAAATTTTATTCATTTATGCACGGTGTGTACACTCACTGGAGGGAAGGAAAGAGAAGAGATAGAGATAGAGATGATAGAGATAGAGATAGAGAGAAAGCATTCCCAGGGGGAATGACAACACCACAATCTCTTCTCCTACATTCTCCTCTCAGGATTTTGGGCACGCATACACATGTGCCTGGAGTGTCTTTCAAGTCGCTGGGTCCAAGACTCAAACTGTGCCATCTGCTATATGGGATCCAGCTGCCTTAATCACCATGCCACTTGGCTGACCTGTTTCTTATATTTTTAAATACAAGAAGGGGTAGCTCCAGATTCCTGCAACCTATTGCTTTTTCTCTCTCCAATTTTTCCCTTTGTATGGCAGCTGTCAGGACAAGAAGGAGCATGGATATTAAAGAGATTTACAAGGTACCAAGTGGGGATGAATTCTGGCAGGGAAGAATTGGGAAGTGTTGCCTGAGTAGTGATCATGACTGAGCTCTTTGAAAATACTTAGGTGTTAACTAGTTGTGAGCAAAGATTTTTTTTTCTTAACTGTTTTTAACTAAATGATTATTTTTCTTACCCCCTGACACACACATTTCTTGCAATGATAACATCTCAGGCTTTGCACTTTGCAGGGTTTTTTTTTTTTTTTTTTTTAAGTCAAGAAAACCTTTAGCTAGTTGGTAGTTGGAAGGTAGATCTGTAACGAGGAAGTAGCCTTAGTAATCATACTCCCTTCCAGGCTGTTTCCAGCTACTTAAGGATTGAGACCTGGGGAAAAAAATATTATTTGAATTCTCCTTGGAGACATTGTTAAAGTTCTCTTTCATCAATTAGTGTTCACTTAAATTTAAGTCAATAAATAATCAGGGAAATTAGTCTTGCTCTTAAATCATACTAATATGTAATAAGGATAATAAAATAATACTTTTATATATACTATTAAAAATTCTTACCTTTATTGCCTTATTAATGCCTTCTGTGTACCTTCAAGAATCATTAGTTAATTTTTTATGAGAACATAGAGATTTCTAATTTTCTGAATATTCTGATAATGCTAAAAATGTGTATATAAATTAAGTGCTTATTATTGATAATCCCCAAAATACTGAGCTCATTTGACTTATGTGAAGAACCACAAAGGAAGTTTCTATTTTTGATGAAGATCTGTCTGACATTTTCCACTTTGTATTCAAAAGAGAGTGGGGAAAGCTATTTAGGCTTCAGAGTTTAGCTAGATGATACATATTTCACGTGTGGAATTGGTCAAGATCAGAGAACTTCTTCCTTTTCTGTGGCTTAGGAACTAAGTTGCTAATATAGTTATTCTCTCTGGCATTTAGATCATGAATTTTGCACAGACCCACATCAAGGAGAAAAGAGGCCTTTCATATGTTAGATTTGCAGAATGACTTCAGATGTTTTGACTGGATAGCTGCAGAACAGAATGGAAATAGTACAAATCATGATCTCTTTTGCTGTCTTCCAGAATCCCTTGGATTCTGTTATTATTAGTTATCTACTGGAATATCATGCAGTGATCCTTATCCGGTGTGGTTTGACTTTATGATTCCTCTTAAGATATTAATGTTTAGTTGGCTTGTTTAGTATTTCAGGACACCCAGTAATGTCTCCTATCAGAGTATCTTCTGCTTGAAATAGAAAGAAAGAGTTGGTAGGAATGATCTTCTTTAAAATGAAAGTTGTTTCTTATAAATATTCTCCACAGAAATGCATGCACATAACTGCATGCAAAGAGTTTTGAGTTGTTTCTTGCAAGCCCATCCCATCTATGGAAAGCATCAGAAGTGTTTTAGGACACTTGCTCTATGGAGTTGCCATGGCAGCTATGCAGCCTGTTGACAAGAATGGTTATTGGAGACTAAAAATTTTGAAAGTTGTTGTCAGTTGTCTTTACTAAGGCACTGTGGACAGAGAACTGGGTGAATTGTTGGGAGAAGGAGATGGTAGAATAAAGAATGAATTTGGGGCCCTTCTCCAATTTCCCTCATTTCTTCTTGGTGACATGGAAATTTGGCCTCTGAGGAGGCCAAGGTGTGTGCCCTCATGCATCTAGGGAGTCACTTACCTCTACTTTTTCCTACAGAGTTTATTTTCTGGGCTATACTATTGAGCTGTGCCCAAATATGTACTTTAAAGTCGATACTGCTCAAATTTTTCAGATTAGGTGATGATGACTAAGGAAGTAGCAAGTTGGGTAGAATGTGCTCATATTGGCCAACACCACTGACTCCGAGAGCTGTCAAGAGTCCTGTGGATTTTCTACCAGTATCTGAAATTTAAAGTTTACTTACCTAGACTGTATGATGATGGGGCCTGAGATGTCTCCTTCAGCCCCATCTCACCCCATCTGAAGAGTAACAGCTCCAAAGAATTGGTACCGATTGCCCAGAGCATTCCCTTAACATTAGCTAGCTTTGCTACTTTACTCTGAAAATGGACAGTGCCTACCAGTCTTCCTCTTCTCTAATCTCAGAGATCTTTTGTGAAATGATCTTTATGCTATTCACCAGAACTACTAGTAACTCCTAGTATGAACATCATCAGAGTATATTACCATGTGGTTGTTGTGTTTAGGTCTTAGGATAAGGCCTTACCTGTGGTTAGGGAGCAGCATATTCTCTGAAGAAGGTGGTCATCCCAGGTTTTTAGTCCCCAAGGAAGAGGCTTACCTTGACCTGGACCCTAGAGTACCAGACATGGGCTGGAAGGAGAGGGACTAGCCTCTCCTGCAGTCTGCTCTTTTGGAATGCACTCCCGCTGGGATGGCAGGTACCAAGATGGCATCACAAGGGGAATGATCAGGACTGGATGAGATGTGTCCTGAACCCAGGAGAACAAGCCTTATTTTGAGAGCCAGAAAGAAGAACTGGCTGCATGTTTCTGTCTCAACCTCTTTCTCTTAATGGTTTAAAATCCTTAGTACTTTCTTAGGTGCCCTGATTTGGTGTCTGCTGAACATTAACAAGAGGATTTGGGCTACCCCTCTTAAAAAGAGGCAGTATTCCTTGAATTGGTGTGGTGGTGGCAGTAGGAATGGGGGAGAAATACCCAAGGCTTAAGGTAGGGGAGGGAGGACAATTTCTTAGTCAGTGTTGGGGCCTGGAGACCCCGGGAGCAGTCTCTTTTTAGAGCCCAGTTTAGAGAATTGGGGTAGTGTTTTATTAAGGAAGGGTAACTGCCTAATAGTTCTTTTTTTTTTTTTTTTTTTTCCTCTAGGGTGGGTTTTTGCTTGTTTGGTCATTGTCCATTATCCAGTTGGTTTAACTGTTTATGTCAAAAATACTCAAGAACAGTTGAGTAACAATTGTTGCCTCAACTAACAGAAAGGCCCAAGTTGGCTTGTTTGAAACATACAGTTGACATTTAATCTCTAGGAAGAAAGTGAACTCTTGGTGCTATCTGAGGGGGAAGGTCTTCAAAAGATTCAGAGAAAATGTGTATTACAAAAAACAGCATGGGGAACCAGCAGTTAGCGTAATGGCTATGTCGCTGGACTCCCACGTAGTCGACCGCGGTTCGGGTCCCGGACCCGGTGGCTTAAATCTCACGCTGGGCGCGTGTGCGTGCGTGCCCAAGATCCCGAGAGGAGAATGGAGGAGAAGGGATTGCGGCGTGACCATCCCCCCTGGGGGGCGATTTCTCGCTTTCTGTCTCTATGTCTCTCTCTGTCTGTCTGGCGAGCGCACGCGCCCTACAGTGAAAATCTCTCAAAAAAAAAAAAAAAAAAAGAAAGGATTTAATTTTTTTTTTTTTTGCACCAAAACAAATGTGTACTTTAATTGTGCCTTCTCATAAACTGCTCATGATGATCATCCCAGAGTATGATCATCATAAGCAGGGATTTTTCTCCTTTAACAGCAAAATTATGAAAACAGGTGATATGGTGTTTGGAGACTAAGCAGTTAATAGATATCTAACAAATGTTGTCTGTAACGATGAAGTTGCAGGTCAGATGAATAGATAACTGAGCTTTTATAAATATGACATCAATTACAAGACTACCATCACCCAATCCAGCACACACCCTTGTGCATGTGAAAAGTTAGCACCAATGGCTAGTATTTAGGCTGACAGAGACAATTTGCTAATACGTCTTTGTGTCTGTGGTTCAAACTGAATCTACCGCTTCAATCAACCTAAAGTAATCTAGATGCATAGCACCACCTGTAGGAAGTCCATGTGTGAGTGTTCACTATACCAAGATCCAGGGTAGGGTTAGTTCTTGGAAATCTGAGAGTTTATTTTTCTTAACTTCTGAACTGAATGAGTACAATATGTTAAATACTGTTTTTTAAAAAAATTTTATAACTAAATGATATCGCATAGCACTAGGCTTAACTAGTCCAACACTGTAGTTTGTGGGCTGAATACATCTCAAATGCTCTTCTTAATTGACCAGGAAAAAAAAAAAAACACAAAGAAAAAAAACCGAAACATATTACTGACATAGGTATTTGCATTCACTGACTTCTTTCTTTCTTTTTTTTTTAAGAATTAGTTTTTTTTAACTTTATTTATTTACTTGTTTTTCAATTTGACCAGGAATGGATAGAGAGAGAGAGAGAGAGAGAGAGAGAGAGAGAGAGAGAGAGGAAAAGTGAGAAAGCAAGCTTCCAGGTTGAGGATTTGAACCGCGGGCACTCATGCAGGAGTCCAGCACCCTTAACCATCATGCTACCTGCCGGCCTCCTCACTGACTTACTTCTATAGATTTTTTTCCTAGAGTTATTTTGGTGGGAGGGCCATCTCTGACTTGTTCATTGATGTAGTCCTTGCACCCAGCACGGTGCCTTTGCACACAGCCAAGTCCCCACAGATTTGCTGAATGAATGAGTGCTACAGGGTCTTGTCATGTATCCTTCTTTTGGGATAGGCCTATAATGCCCTCCTCCTTCTAGAGGTTTCCCCTGGCCCCCTAAAATAGTTCAAATGCCTCCTCCTTCTAGAGGTTTCCCCAGGCCCGCTAAAATAGAAGAACCAAGTACTGGTAATTTATTTTCCCATGGAAGCCAGATTTCTTTCCTTCTTAAAGTACTTATTAATACTATATTGATTACTTGTGGTTTATTCATTTAATATGTGCCTCATCCATTATACCCATGTCTATTGTCTTCCTCATCCTAACACAGTGACTGACACAGAGTGCTGCTTAAGAAATAGCAGATATTCATAAATAGATAGGTGATTGGTTGAGCCAATGCCTGTTACATACCCACATGCATACCTGCAGGGATACACGGCCCTCTTTCACCCTTGAGCTATAAAGAACAATGAAGAACACCACGGGGAATGACCAAGAACAAATTGTTAGAGATTGAGTTGCTATAAAGGGTAGGTTTTATCATATAGCAAAATTATGCTCCAGGGTTTTTGGGTTTGGAATAGGGAACTTCTCTGTTTCAATATATTATGATTTGACTTTACATAGTTCACAGGTATGTTTCTTCCTTTCTTATTTATTTATTTATTTATTTTTTTTTTTTTTTATGAAGAGGTTTTTGCTATAGGGCACGTGCACTTGCCAGAAAGACAGAGAGAGATGAGAGACAAAAAGCAAGAAATCACCCCCAGGGGGTGACCATGCTGCAATCCCTTCTCCTCCATTCTCCTCTCGGGGATCTTGGGCACGCATGCACACGCTCCTTGCATGAGTTTATGCCACTGGGTCCAGGATTCGAACCGCGGTTGACTACATGGGAATCCAGCGACATAGCCATTATGCTAATTGCTGGTCCCCCCAGGTATGAGTCTTATGTACTCTGTGATCTTGGGCAAATTATGTAACCTTTCTGAACTTCTTTTGCTAATATGGAAAGTTGGGACACAAATATTTTCTTCACATGGTTATTTAGAAGATTAAACACGGGAAGCCGCGCGGGGCGCCCGGCGGAAGCCGCGCGGGGCGCGGGAGCT
>NW_006159754.1:8207516-8259336 GCF_000334495.1 Tupaia belangeri chinensis | reverse complement strand
CCCCCCCACCCCATCACCGCGCGGCCTCTGGGCCAGCCAGCTGAAACTGAAGAGAAAGATTAAGAATTTGCAACTATAAGCAACAGAAAGAACCTTTAACTGCCTTAAACCAACTGAGAAATACACCGTAGAGAAGGATTTTATCTACCTATGGACAGTGAGAAGATGATGGATACCAGCCCTGCATTACCTCAGGCAAGAACAGGCACTACCCTGCCATTCTTAGGGAAGCCAGACACCAGAGGATAAGTCACGCTGCAGACCTCCACAACACCATTCCTTCTAACCACAAGATGGCTGCTGTGCCGCATCAACTGATGGTCAACTCTGCTTGCCAGAACTGCCTTCCGGAGACTGTATTCCATGGAGACTCACCTACAGTTGCGGAACTGCACGAGACCCACACTTGATCCAACCTTGAATGGAATCTATTTTCCCTATTGTTAAAAACTTTGGACTCGTGACCCCTCTCCCTCTACTCGCAGGTATCGCATTTTCAATGACCCCTCTGGAGGATAGCTGTCTATAGCAGAGATAGAGTAATTGGGAGAGGGGGAAAGGGCTGAGGGTCAAACATAGGATAAAAAACATATTTATATGTATGAAAGTAGAAATGGAACAGTATTGGTGACGACATGCTTGATTGAGACACTATGCAGTTTATCCTAGATGGGAAACTACACTTGGTGTGTTGTGATGATACTCAGGGAATGAGTGTTAGGCAATATAATTTAATATAAAAAAAAATAATAATAAGCAGGAGGAAAAAAAAAATGCACATTTGATGACTGAAGAGAGGTGTATGGACACAACTGGGGACTACTTTATAGTATGTGCATTCTACTCCCTGGGGTTTATGCCTAGGATCAGATTTGGATACATGTGTAAGGATATGTCAGCTGTGCTAGCTAGTGGATATATTTAGACAAATTGAGTTCATTGGTAGAACAATTGATTGGGGGGGGGCGGAAGGCATTGAGGGCAATCATGAATGTCAGGGACAATGGAGGAGGAAGATGGGACATGGCAGAGGGTGGGGATGGGGAACCTAGGATGGCAAAACAAAAGGCAAGGTATGCAGGACACAAAAATTGGGAAATCATTTTCTGAGAACATATATGTTGATGTGCTTGATTGAGCCAATGCACAGTGTATTTTGGATGGAAAATTCATATGTGTGTTGTGATGAGAAAAGAAAAAAAAATTATAATAATAATAAAAGATTAAACACGATAATATATGTACAATATGTAATTCAGTGCCTGGCACAGAACAAAACATAAGTACTCAATAAAAGTGATTATTAAATTAATAATAACATTTGAAGTCCATCAGTGGGCCAGCACTGTCCCAGGACTCAATTAGTTTGTAATTAAATGTATTAAACAATGTCTTATGTTCAACTTCAGTGGAAGAAATTAGTGCTTTGCTTTTAATGGCTATAAAAGTCTACTTAGCTAAATAATGGAGTCAGATGAATTCCCTACAGTCAATGCTGGATTTAGTAATACTTTAAGGTTATATTGTGAGGAATACTGTCACAACAGATAAAAATATCTGTGTACCCCAAATATTATAGCTATTTAGTAGTATATCAGATAGTCTTAATATTTCTTTGACAAAAAGAAAATTTGGGCATATAAAGAGTTAGAAAAATTATGCGTGATATAAACAATATCCTATGATAAAAATAATTATGAAAATACCTTATTTATCTTTTGTTAAAGGTATATTACAAATGTACTTCTTTTTCCTTACTAGGAAATACACATAATCTTTTAATATAATGTCTCAAAACGTTTGGTCTTACCAACATGACACAATTTATATATATATTTATCAATTTAGATAATTTGCTGTAACAGATTAAGAACTAAATTACAGGAATCAGAAGCCTAATTATTTTAAATTGAATAATCTTGCTAACCAGTGTCATTCATTTCAAAAGAACAAAGGCAATGGCTTTAAAAAAAATGTCTGACTTGTAATAGTAGTTCTATCGTAATATCCCCCAAATTATATTGGAATTCTTCTATATCAGCTGAACATTAATTTTTACATTGAATTTTTAAAAAATGCATGTACTCTACCTAACCCCTGACTATCCATTTATGTGGGGATTAGTGGAAACTCTTACTCCATTATAGTCAGCCTACAATTTTCTCATCACTCTTCAATTTAGGCAAGCCCCTCTCCCCAAAATAAAACATCCAGAAAAAATTCTCACATTTCAGATCTTGTAGCAGATGTGTGTGGTATATTGTAGAACAGTTTTTTTCCATGTTACTTATACCCTCAAGTTTTTGACAGGATAAAGACTTTGGCAAACCACTGGTCTCATGTGTTTGTCATCTCTTTCCTATTTAAGAGGTTGACAGGGTGTGTGATTAAGAGGAGAGGGTTTGGGCACTGGAATTATAGTGCACAGCTTCTGAGGCATTTTGGAGAAACCACTCCACCGTATTCTTCCTTTCTGTGTCTGGACTATTCATTCTGAAGACCATCTTGGAATGGCAGAAGCGATACCAACAGCGGCCTTTCTTACCATATTTGCTGTTTCCCATAGTGTATGTTTTTGAGAAGGGTTATAAACTTAAGACATGGATGAACATGACAGTGAAATATTGCAGTTTTAGATTACAAAGACCTCCTTGATTGAACTCACGTTTTCATTTCACCTTGGATAATGCCAAACACATACAACCCATAATAATTATATACTGATGTGCTTTATGAAACCCTTAATATTGGGCAAGTTTGTTCAATCTCTCTTATTTTTGCACACCTCTTTTGTATCATCTGCCTCTATCTCTCTCTTTCATCCAGCTCTAGATTCATTTATATAACTGCTTATTTGTCATGCTTTTCCAGAGAAACAGAAGCAACAGGATGTTTGTATGTATAATAGGAGATTCGTTTTGAGGAAATGACTCACATGGTTACAGAGGCTGGCAACCAAAATCTTCAGAGTGGACTGGGAGGCTGGAGACCCAGACAAGAGTTCATATCCAAAGGCCATCTGCTGCAGAATTACCTCTGGGGAGTGAGGGAGGAAGGAGTGTCCATCTTTCTTCTTCAGGCCTTCAATAGACTGGATGAAGCCCACACATGTTAGGGAGGCCTATCTTCTTTACTCAAAGTCTTCTGCTTTAAATATTCATCTTATCCAAAATACCCCACAGGAGCATACAAAATGTTTGACAAAATACGTTTCTGGCACCATGGCTCAGGCCAGCTGACACAAAATTCCCTCATGGCACTCAACATCTGAACTTGGATATCTAAGCAGTACAAAGAAGGGAGATGTAAGGACCAAGAGAAATTCCCCTCTTTGTACAGAAATGTGAGATTTAGAGAATGAATGCAAGTATATTCTTAAGATGCAGCCATTGTACTATATTCTCAAATTTGGGACAAATATCAGGACCAAGAACACTGTAAGCAGTTGTAAACAGATATGCTGGAACACCACTCACTTATGAGATAATACCACATGCCCCTGACTCCTTTGAAGTTTTGTCCTAAAACTTACTTCTGTCCTCTCCACTGTCCCTATCCTTTTACTCCCAACCCTAGCTGGTAAACCTCCATGTTCTTGATATTTTTCTGATGGTTAAACTCTTCAAACTGCCTAGAATAACCATTAACTCATTTGTTTGATGATTCCATCTTCAGACCATGCAACAGTATTTCCCCTCACTCCTATTCATGAGTCAAAAAGTAGTGAATACTGTTATAATCCTAAAGGACTCTTCTTAAATGATCCATTTTTATATTAGTCAGGAATTTGAACTCATGTGAGAATCAAATGCTACGACTTATAGAGAAAGATCTAATTCTTTATTCCTTTTCTTATATTCAGTGATTGTTTCTGTCATCACAATTATCTCAAAAGCACCTGAGATTTAGTGTTTTAAAAGAACATATGCTTCCAGATTCAGACAGTATTCCAAATAGCACTTGTTCACAGTTTTCCACATTCTCTTCCCCACCCACAGCCCATCAAAGGAACACTCAGCATGCAAAATGATAGTGTTCTAAGTCTCCTTGCTAAGACTTCTTATTATAGTCTTGTTCTTAGAAGAAACTTCTGTCCTTCCTCCAACTCATCTCTTAGTAGAAGAGGAATGCTTAGCCTGATTGGTAGAGCCTTTCAATTTGTTGGGCCCTCTTTCTGGTATTCCTACACAGCCCTCTTAGCTTTTAGCTATATTCCTATACTCTGAAGGCCTTATGCCCCTCCTGCTCTTGAGGCTAGTGACCTTCTCATTGGCAGCGTACTTGGGCAAGACCTCAGCTTCTATCACTAGCATTTGAATAGCTGTGGGCCCAGCCATCTTGGAGTCAGGTAATAAAGACATGGGAGGCTCTAATTTGGTCTTAGGCCTAAGTCTTTTCTTATATGAGGTTGCCAAGAATACTGCTTTTCAGGTCGTTGATAATCACCCAGGTAATTTAAGTAGTATGTCCTATTTAATGTGTCTATCAATTCTTGTCCATATACACCACCAGTAAAAGCTCCTGGGAAGAAAAAGAGGTGATAGGCCCTAAACTATTAACATGATCATTGAAACAATCTAGAGATTAATAGCAGAATTTTAGTTGTGTCGGTTTTCTGTTGTTGCCATAGTGAATTATCAAAAACCTAGCAGCTTCAAACGACACCCATTTGTTGTCTCAGAGTTCTGGAGGTCAGAAGGCCTGGTACAGTGGCTCAGTGTGTTTCAGCTGCCTCTCTGCTTAGGGTCTCACAGAGCTAAAAGCAAGGTGTTGGTGAGGCTGTGTTCCTTCACAGATGCTTCTGGGGAGAAATTCACTCCCAAGCTCCTTCAGACTGTTGGCAGAATAGTTTCATAAATTGTAAACCTTAAGCCCCCATTCCCTTGCCAGCTGCCATCCAGCGTTAGACCTCAGCTTCTAGGGGCTGATACCTTCCCATCTCGTGGTCCTTTTTTTTCATCTTCATAGCCAACAATAGCAGGTCTCGTCTTCTGAATTTCTCCACCTTCTCTTCTGCCTATTTCCTCTGCTGGATCTCTCTGCAGTCTCCTCTTGAAAGCTCAGGGGATTAAACTGGGCCCATCTGGATAATCTAGGCTACTCTCCCTATTGTAAGTTTGGTTATTAGTATCCTTAAATCCTTCTGCAAATTGTTTCATAGCACACTAAGATCAGTGTTAGGTTGAATATCCAGGGGATAGGAAACTTGGGGGACATTTTTATAATTATTCCAAACACAGAGCTCATCCATTTTTCAATTATAACTCTCAGTACCTCTAATGCCCTCAGTTCTGGCTAAATTTTCACTTTCCCCACAAATGTCTAGGCATCAAAGTGTATACACTAAACCAGTCTGCCCAGGGTCAGCTGCCTTCTAGCACCTTCTGGCTATGTTTCATGGAACATGTATCTAAACTCTTCTGAGCCTCACTTTCTTCATATAAAATAGAGCTTGCCTACTTTATAGGATTATTCTAGATATTAAATAGAAATTTATTGTGAGTAGACATTGAAAACTGCAAGATGACATAGTTGATTTTATTGCCTTATGTTCTAAATATCTTATTACTCTTCTTTTATTTTTTGGAGAGGTTTTCGCTATAGGGTGTGTGCACTCGCCAGAAAGACAGAAAGAGACAGAAAGTGAAAAATCACCCCCCAGGGGGGATGGCCACACTGCAATCCCTTCTCCTCTCAGGATCTTGGGCATGCCTGTACACGCCCGGCATGAGTTTAAGTCACCGGGTCTAGGACTCGAACTGTGGTCGACTACATGGGAGTCTAGCAACATAGCCATTATGCCAACTGCCGGTCCCAATATCTTATTATTTTAAAAAATATTTTTCTTTATTCATAATAGGTTACATGCATGTACCTGTGAGAGTATGAGAGAGAGAGAGGTGAGAGAGGGAGGGGCCCCCTCCACAGAATCTGGTCAGGCTGAGATACCTTCCTCCAATTCTCCACCTCATTGGATGGTGGACACTCGCACACAGAGCCTGGAATGTTTCAGGCTGACTGGGGATTCAAACTATGGTTGCCACATGGCATCAGGTTTCTCTTGAACAGTGTATTACTGCTGTGTCAGAGTCAACCCTAAATATAAATATTTTAAGAACTAGAATGGAAAATTTTCCAAACTAGTGTACATGTTATTTTCATACAGTGATTTCTCAAACCTAGTTGGAACTGAAATAAAAAGTCCTGGGGTATAGTCCATCATTAGCTGCATGCCCTCAAGCACATCGTTTTGTTTCTTGAGACCTGTTTTTTTTCTGTGAATTAATGTGCTTGACAAAAGGACCTCCAAAGTCCCATTCAGTTCTGAAAATTCTATGCTTCTATTTTATGCTCTTTCTTCAAGATGCACTAAGAATCAGAGTTGCAAGAAGCAATCTATTTATAGTCAGCTCTTCACAAGATGACTGTAAAACGCCCGAGACAAGCTCATAACATGGAGGTTAGAAATCTCTTCTAGGATAACCTGAAATACCTCTGGATCCTAACAGTTCTTCAGTCCTTTATCATAACCAAGCATTTCTTCAGCACTCAGTTCCAAAATATTCAGCTGTTGACATTTCCATTTGAAAATTTATATTAATTAGCTGAGTGTTACCTTTTGAACAATACTAAATATGTTGCACTAATAAAAAAATGCCTTTGGATTCTGTTTCTAAAAAACAACCAAAACAAGCATAATCATAAAATCTAATTCAATATTTATAAAGATCTTCTTGATCACTCTAATTTTTTAAAACTTACAGATTGAGAAATAGCAAATTACACTATTTTCCTTTTTTCCTCACTGAGAAATTTGTTTTGGTTTCAAACAATGAAGGTTAAACTATGTGTCTTTGGTTATTGTCTCAAGAATCACTCATACATGTATTCAGTTTTCTGAGTTTAATCTATTCTACTTCCTAGATCTGGAATAAAAACTGTGTTTTTTTTTTTAAATTTTACTTTTGAACTTCAAAAAGGAAGCATTTTCCTCAAACTCCCTTTTAGTGGGTTTTCCAACATAGGACATTCTTGTTATTATGGCAATGGTGAAGGGTTTTCAAACAAAACTGAATTTTCAAGTCCCTTTTTGTTTGATAGACACCTTGGAGAGCCCTGCTCCCTGCAGGGGCCAAGCCAGAAGCAGAAAAATGACAGGGTTGGCTGAGTGTGAGCACAAGTCTCTGTCACGTTTGAGTTAGTGCTTCTGAAGGGGAAAAAAAATGAGTTATTTTGACCATACTGTGGTGGTCAACCAGCCTTCACTTAAAGAAAATAATTTTCTTTGCCACGGTAATCTCCTAGGTTGTTGTAGCTGGCTAGAATTGAAGTTTCACAAGATGAATGTGGCGTGCAGTGTGTTTAGCTCTAATCAGTTGCATGTGTGTGATGGTTCAGCCCCATGGCCCTGAAGTAGGGCTTGAGTGGAAGGAAATGTTAGACGGACTGGAGTGCTGAGCAAGGCAGGAGTGTAGGTGCACTCATAGTTTCCTATCTAGAAGTTGGCAGTTGTAACCTGAAGGGATAACAAAAGACAAGGGAGGAGAGGGGACTATAAAAAAGGAGCAAGAGAAGAGTGCAAAAGAAGCAAATGAACAGAAGACCTTGAATTTGTTCCTGTAGTTGCAAGGAAAAAAGAAGAGGCAAAAAAGAAGAGACGAATAGGATAGGACCCTAGTTTAATAATTTATTATAATAGTTCATACAACAAACCAAATACCTACTTTGTGCTCAGAGCTGCTAGTACTGGGCATCAAATGAACAAAGTGGACATTCTCACTGCCCTGGAGGAGTTTTTGGACCTCTGCTCAGAAAGAGAGAAACTCACCTGACCAGGTGGGTCCTCTCAGATTGTACTCGTGTGAGTAGTAAGTGCTCATCCCCTAAACATAAAGTACTCATGTTGGGCTTGCTGCATGTGGTTCCTCAGTGACAGAAGCTATGTGTTTGAAGAAGCAACTGTCAACTTTCCCAGTTGGGAAGATTGTTGGCAAGCCACAGTTCATGGATAATTCTGCTAGACAGACCTGTTTGTGTTGGGGAAAGAACAATTACAGGGTGATATGTACGTTCCATTAAATGAAGTTGAAATATTTTCATGAGTAGTCAGGTAACTCAGGATCCTTATGTAAGAATGGGTTAGAACAAAGCTGGATAAAATTGGGAAGCAGGCTGTGTTATGTTTTCCCTCTCCTTCTGGTAGTCTCCAAACACTATTCTTCAGATGCTTCTACTGAGCACCAACCTGGAGCTCCTTCCTGGATTAGATACCATCTTCACAATTCCAGCTTTATTTTTCCTGTATCTCAGTCCCCAGTCTTGCTAAGATCTTGTTAGGCAACAGGAAGCATCTGATAAACTTGGTCAACCTAACCTATCGCTCGCAGATACTGGGCTGGGGGTAATGGTTTCCCATGGTTAATGCCTCTGTAGCCCAAAGGAGTTAGTGATGGGAGATTTCAGTAAAGGCTGTGGAAATGGTAGAGGGCTTTGGGGGTTGCTCAATTCTTTGATTATTCCAAAAATGCATTTTTAAAAAGTTCTCACATGGTTATGAGTGATGGAGAGAAGATGGAAGCATCTGCTGGCAGTTCCCGTGAAGCTTCCCATTCTCCACACTTGAGAAACCACTGCTTACACAGATCTTTCTAGTATAAGTTCTAACAGCTTAGAATTAGATTTTTACTTGACTTTCTTAAAGTGTATCTTTCATTCTAATACTGGGTAAATGTACCTGAAGAGTAATTGGTTTTGACAGATACTACCACATCAAAAACTGTGGCTTTTTAGATCAATCCCCAATAAAACATGCTTCAAGTTTGAGAGCCACTCCCTAGCCCTTTTCTGTCACTATTTGCCTCTAGCCTCCCCACGTTCATTGAACAGGACCAAACATCTGCAGCCCTATCACTGGGCAGCCAGTGATAGATTCAAAAGATGACTGAAAAAAATCTCAAGATTATTCTAATCACTCATTGTTTACAAAATAAGATTTTGCTTATTTTTTATGTTTCTTTCTCAAGTTTTTTTGAATGAAAAAGTAGAAAATTTACAAGTGAAATAATGCTGCCTTTTGGCCAGAACCGCCATCTTCCAGTGATTAACCAAAATGACAAACACAAAGGGAAAGAGGAGAGGCACCCAATGTATGTTCTCCCGGTCTTTTAGAAAACATGGAGTTATTCCTTTGGCAACATATATGCGAATCTACAGGAAAGGTGATATTGTAGACATCAAGGGAATGGGTACTGTTCAAAAAGGAATGCCCCACAGATGTTACCATGGCAAAACTGAAGAGTCTACAACGTTACCCAGCATGCTGCTGGCATTGTTGTGAACAAACAAGTTAAGGGCAAGATTCTTGCCAAGAGAATTAATGTGTGTATTAAGCATATCACACATTTTAAGAGCAGAGATAGCTTCCTAAAACGTGTGAAGGAAAATGACCAGGAAAAGAAAGAAGCCAAAGAGAAAGGTACCTGGGTTCAACTAAAGCGCCAGTCTGCTCCACCCAAGAAGCACACTGTGAGAACCAATGTAAAAGAGCCTGAGCTACTGGAACCTATTCCCTATGAATTCATGGCATGATGGATGTTAAAAATAATCTGTGTGGTCCATTAAAAAAAAAGTGAAATAATGCTATCACTTACATATATAAATATATTTATCTAATTCTCTCATTCTCTCTCTCTCTCTCTCTCTCATATGTTTAAAGATTATTTTAACTACAATTTATGAAGTAATTTCCAGTCCTAAGGTTTCTATTATTTTCTCATTTGATCCTCATAGCATTTTCATGGAGCCCCATTATCATCCTCCCATTTACTCTCCACATGCCTGTTTCCTAAACTATGCTAGTCATTTTAATATATAGCCTAGTGGCATGAATCTTATATTTATGTGAATATAATGTTATATAATTCTTACAATGGCACTGTGAAATGTTATTCCTACTTTTATGTTACTACTACTTTCATGTTTTTACAAACTCAGCCTTAGATTTGTTGAAACTCAAAGCCATGTGTTCTTGTTCTTACCTTTACTCTACCCCATGAGGACTGGCATTGCTTTGCGCTGGTGGGTCTTCTTTCTCAGCACCATGAACTTCTGTCTGCAGAAGTGGCTTTGTTCCCATTTATGTCCACAGAGGCCTTGGTCTTCCACCAATATGGTGTGTTCTCCTCACTGAAGGAACTGGGTGGATACTTCACTTACAGCACCCTAGCCATGACACACTGTGATAGAGTACAGAAGGTCGGTGCCTCACAAAAGGCAGACATTTTGCTGCTGTCATGCCTATGCAATCCGTTATTGCTTAGTCCCCACTCATCCCTTCATTCACATTTCTGCAGTTGTTTCACCGCGAGGCACCTGGAAACCACAGCACCTGAGAAATACGAGTTGTCGAGTCACTCCCTTGCGTCATTCTGCCTGCTTCACTCTACTTAGTAAAATGTAGATTTTGTCACCCCCCTCTAAGCATATACAGGGGATTCAGGACAGAGGAGGAACTCAATGCCAGCTTCTGGCTATTATTTAAACAAAATAGAATCAGCTTCTGTGGACATCTGGTATTCTCAGGCTAAATTGTGGTGTTAAAGGGTTTCAAACTGGAAAAGTCTGCTTTGTATGTGCTACTTTTGTGGTTCCAATGTTATGAAACATACTCAATCCTTTATTTCTTGTCTCATCCTCTAATACTAGAATTAGCTTAGGCGTAAATAGATTAAAAACTCATCTGGATTAAAATAGAGTAGCCCATTTCAAAGTTCACACAGTAAAGCCATTTTGCAATAATTATGGCTACATTTAAACAAACTCTTGCAGATGTTGCCAACTCTAGTTTTCACTGAACTTTTCAACATGGCACCCAGAAGGAGGCCTTGAAACCTGACAGCTACTTCCTATTTGTCGGGATAAGAAGGAGGGGTTTTAAAGAAAAGTGGGTCATTCCATTTCAAATGTAGAAATAATGATAAAAAATGACGCTATGGTCCAAAAGACTGGCTTTGAGATACATCCAAGAATAGGAAGTGTGAGGACCGGATGGGTCATGACAGTCCAGATACAGAAGTTATCTCCCTTCAGTAGGGGTGACCTCATTACCCACTTATGGTTGTGTTTTGTTACAGCAGCCATGAGTGATGAGGCCTCCTTTATCTTGCAGAGATGAATACCATATTCTTCAATGCTCTGATGTGTTCTTTCTATGTTACCATTTATGGCATAGATTTTATTTCCCAGCTACATGCACACATATCACACACACACACACACACACACACACACACACATCACCCCCTACCACACACACACAGCAGAAGAAAGCCCTGCCTGTCTTTAAGTGACATTCAACGATAAATGCGCCACTACTGAAATGTTGAAAGAGAACTCTAACCCCCATTCAAGAGACACATGAATGACTTTCAAGAAAACCAACTTCCTTTTCTCTGTCAATATTGTTTTCATACTGATTTAGTTCTCTATGCCAAAACACTTCAGAAATTTCATAGACAAATTTTAAAAACCCTAAAAAGGGCACCCCTTGTCTGTGAAGTGAAAAGCAAACAGAATCCTTGTCTATAAAGTTCCAGTGCATTGGCTCACTTCTGTCCCGGGAGTCACCAGCATCACAAAGCTGACAAAATATACATTCTCAAGTCAGTTCTTTTCTAAAGCAGGGCTCCTGGTGGGAAGCCTTGGTGACATGAAGAGTGTATAAATCTTAGCCCTGCTTAAATCAACCAGTCGCTCTATATTGCACTTTCTCTTTTTGGTTTTAAATTATTTATTAAAAGATACAACGCCTGTTAGGGCAACCTCATCAGGATGGAGAACATGGATTCGGTGACTTGTGCATAAAATCTGCAACTCTAATGAAAACTGTGGGGAAACTTCAAACAGTAACAAAAGAGAAGGAACTCAAAAGTGAGGTGTTACTCTTTCTGATTTTAGTTCAGATAAAGAGATGGCTTGTAAATATTTTGGTTTTATTCTCCAATTTTTTTTTCTTTTAAAGGTAAAACACTTCAGAAACCCCCCAATACAGCTTTCCTCCTAAAAAACACAGGTAGCCTTTCTTAGGGTTAGTTTTGTCACTCCTTTAGGTGGTGCATGTGGGGTGGTTGAGAGGTGAAGAAGGGCTTGCTGCTCTCCTCTTTTTCTTTGCTTTGATGAATTCCTCCTCTCATAAACCATAGCCCAGCTCATAATTATAATGCAAAACAGCATCCTTACAGCCTGCTTGGTGCATTTCAAATCTGAAGTTCCTTGAAGTTCTAAGGATTTTTAAATATTGATATTCATTAATTGTGTGGCTTTTTGTGACATAAATGCACGTTACATACTTTTATGTGCTGGAAACAACTAAAAATGCCATGTCACAAATGTTTACATGGCTGTTATGGAAAACGGTACCATGCTAATATATGTCTGCTTCTTAAATTCTGTTAGCAGTTGTAAGACAGTCAGATACCACCCGTGGGATCTTGTGCCCTCATGAAACACAATTACAATGAGAATATCTCATTATCTCATTGGCTTTAGCTTACTGCTCTGTTACCATGGTTTCAAATACACAGAGGAGTCTGAAACTAAGAGTGCTGCTAACAAAGAACATATCCTTGTACAATGACATCAGATCATGTTAGACAGAATAGACTTAATTAAATACCCCCTGATGGAGGCCAAAATACAGAAGTTGGGTCTACTTTCTAAAAAGGAAACTAGCCATTTAAAAACATTCTGCTTAATGTACTTGGAATTTTTTTATTCATTTTTAACAGTAACTATAATAATTAAAACAAATTCTGAACCCAGATCCAATTTAATACTCACTGGTAGTGGTGAGAAGTTAAGGAAATGGAGAAGAAAAAGACAACTGTCAGAAGAGAATGATGTCAAATGTGGTTTTCTTCTGAGTATCTGGCGACTGAGCCAACCAATTCTCAGACTAAGGAATGGGAACTATTCTGAGGTTGCAAACTACTAGACCCTCTGCTGTGATGTGTCTTCAGAATTCCAAGTGTAAATTTCAGTCTTCCCAAATGAGATCTGGTTCTGCCAACACACTCATAGTATTTCAACCTGTTTTCTAACACATCGAGTATTCACCTTTGCA
Organism: Tupaia belangeri chinensis; assembly: GCF_000334495.1. Classification (NCBI taxonomy): domain Eukaryota; kingdom Metazoa; phylum Chordata; class Mammalia; order Scandentia; family Tupaiidae; genus Tupaia; species Tupaia belangeri. The sequence continues at coordinate 8,246,216 of NW_006159754.1, read as the reverse complement.
AAACTAGAATTATACTCCTCATGATGGAAAACAAGTTGATTTTATCCAGAGAAATGACAAGTTTGGACCCTTGGATTTCCAACTGCTGGGTTGCTTGCCATGGTTTGCTTGATTTCCAGCTCCTGGCTAACTGTGCACTGATGAAAGTGCCTAATGGCTTCAGCCAATGTGGCTTTTGTTTAAGCAAGCCTTTAAAACACTCTTCAGTGTGAGAAATCATTTAGGGTTCAGAGCTAATCGAGTATAACCACGCTCTCCCAAAGACCTAAAACAGTGGCTTGCATTTTTCTATGTTGTGAAATTAATTTCCCTGTAATAGAAATCTCCCTTGTCAATGTGAATCTTATCCTCCCCATAGCCCCCCCCCCACACACACACACTCACACACACATCATAGCAGTAAAGAAAAAAATTTAAATCACTTATAGACTCTGGAGACTATCGGGTGACATAATGTGACAATAATGACGTCCCTAGTGGTGTTAATTGATTTTGTCCTGGAAGAGAGGGTAATTTGGCTTCTACAGTGACTGCCTGATCATGGACTTACTGATTGGTCTGCCTAGGTAGTATTACCATTAATGAACAGAAAACACACTTGCTTCCTTAAAAGATACTGATAATTATGGGGAAGGGAAGATGGAGAGCCATAGGTTCTTAATCATTTAAAGAGAGTTCATTCTAAGCTGTTTGCATTAAAAGGGGATATATGTTAAAAGACTGTAAATTAGCAATTCAGACTCTCACTTCATAAAATCCAGCTGCTTTTCTGCTACTTTGGGAAGATCTGTGAAAAAGTCAAATGATTTGTAAAGTGTGTTTTAACAGAAAAAAAAATAGCAACTGGCAACCTCATGTGCTGTGTGATTAAAAGTGATACATCATCTGTCAAACTGGCTTACTTTATTGGTCTACATTCCTTTCTTTATGGCTTCTAATTGGTGAGATTTTGAAAACATTTTTAAAGTAAAAAAACACATCTCATTTCAAATTGCATATATAGAAAAAGGTATTCAAATAGGCCTCCAATTTTCAGAGGAACTGTATATATTTGTGAGTGATTCAATCTATAACCAAATAATTGAGATTATACAAATAAAAATGATGTTATCAGGTCACCAGGTGGTGAGATGTTCAAGGCACTGGATCCCACATGGCCAACTCTGTGGTTTGAGTTTCAATCACAAGTTATCTGTTGATTAGAATATATATGGAGAATCTTTGACTTGACTAATCACTGTATTCATGCTGGGGAAAACCATTTTGTACCCTGTAAAGATGTACAGTGATTAAGTGAAATTAAATTTTAAAAAAGAAGAAAATAAAAACACATTTTTATGTGTGTATGCATGCCCAAAATCCTGAGAAGAGAATGGAGGAGAAAGGATTGACCTATGGCTATCTGCCTTGATGGATGGTTTCTCACTTCCCTTCTCTCTCTCTCTATCTCCAGCAAGTGCGCTCATCCTATGGCAAAAATATCTAAAAAAGAATGATGTTACCCATAATACTTAAAGGCATTATTATTACCCATGTCACCAAACATGAAAAAATTGGAGTATCTCAATTTGTTTCTTACCCATTGAGGTCAGCTGGTCATCAAGTCCTAGTCATCCTGCCAATCCTGGTGATATTCTGCTTGTAGGCATCAGTTCAGCCTTAGCAGTTTTTTTATAGCTTGGATTCTTTTTTTTTTTTTCCCCCACATTGACAGATAAAATTTTATGTATTTACTGTGTACAACATAGTGTTCTGAAGTATATTTGCATTGTGGAATGACTAAATATAACTAATTAACATATGCAGTATCTCACATACTTATCTTTTGTGGCGAGAATTCATTATCTCTACCCTCTTAGCATTTTTCAAGAACACACTCTAATTATTACACTAACTACAATTATCATGATATATATCTTTTGAACTTCTCCAGTCTAATCAAAATATTATATTCTTTGACCAACATCTCCCCAACTCTCTTGATCCCCAGCCATCCAGTCCTGGTAACTACCATTCTTCTCTCTTTTTTATGTAATCAACTTTCTTAAATTCCAACTTTCATATAAGTGAGATCATGCAATATTTGTTTTTCTGTGCCTGACTTATTTCAGTTAACACACAGTGTCCTCCAGTTTCATCCATGTAGTTAAAAATGACAAGATTTCCTTCTTTTTATGACTGAATAGTATTCCACTGTATTGATAGATAGATAGATAGATAGATAGATAGATAGATATCACATTTTCTATTCCATTCATTTATGTACACTTACATTGATTACATATCTTGGCTATTGTGAATAGGGCTGCAATAAACATGGGGTTGTAGGTTTCATTTCCTTTGGATAGATATTCAGCAGTAGTTCTATGGTAGTTCTAATTTAAATTTGTTGAGGAATCTTCATACTGTTTATCATGACTGTACTGATTTACATTCTCACCAACAGTGTATAGGTTTCCTTTTTCTCCCCACTCTCACCAACGCTAATCTTATGTCTGTCTTGAGAATACTTGTTCTAACAGATGTGAGGCAATATCTCATTGTAATTCTAACTTGAACCTCCCTGGTAATAAGCAATGTGGGCATTTTTTTTATATACATACCTGTTGACCATTTATATATTTTCTTTGGAGAAATGTCTATTAATGTCCTTTGCTCAGTTAATAAGTGGACTCTTTTCTTGCTGTTGAATTGTTTGAGTTTCTCTTATATTTTGGATAGTAACCCTTTATTTGATATATAGTTTGTAAATAACTTTTCTCATCCTGTAGATTGTCTCTTCATTCTGTTGACTATGTCTTCTGCTGTGCAAAAGTTTTTAGTTTGATGTAATCTCATTTGTCTACTTTTGCTTTTGTTGCCTATGCTTTTGGGGTCATACTCAACAAGTCATATCCCAGACTAATGTCATAGAGATTTTCTCCTAAGTTTTCTGAAAGTATAATGGTTTCTTTCATGGTTTTGGATCTTCCATATAACTCTTTAATCTATTTCAGGAGTGAAATAAGGATCTAATTTTATTTTTCTGTATGTGGATATCCAGTTTTTCCAACACCACTTATTGGAGACTGTCCTTTCTCATTGTGTATTCTTGGCTTCTTTGTCAAAATCAGGTCATTGCAAATGTGTTAATTTATTTATGGGCTCTCTATCCTAGATTGTTTTTTATATTTTGGAAAGCATATCATTGGTATTTTGCAAGGCATTATATTGAATCTGTAAATTAGTTAGTATAATCATTTTAACAATATTAATTATTCCAATCCATGAACATTGGATATCTTTTCATGTATTTGTCTTCCTAAATTTCTTTCATCAATAATTTATAGTTTTCAATGTACATATATTTTCCTCTCACCATTAAATACATTTTTGAATATTATACACACACAAACACACACACACATACACATATACACATATACACATATAGTGGTCATTTTAAATGGGATCATTTCCTTTTTTGTTGTTGTTTATTTTTGTTGCTGTTGTTGTTCAAATAGCTTGTTGCTAATGTAAAGACATGCTACCGATTTGGGTAGATTGATTTGGTAAGTTGCAACTTCACTGAATTTGTTTATTAGTTCTAACCATTTTTATTTTAGGGTGGAGTCTTTAGGGTTTTATTTATATAAAATTGTGTCATCTGCAGGCAGGTAGAATTTGACTTCTTTTTTTCCCCTAAATTTGTTGCCTTATATTTCATTCTCTTGCTGAACTGCTCTTCCAGAACTATAATGAATAGAAATGGAGAAAGTAGACTTTCTTGTCTTGATCCACATCTTAAAGGAATAGCATTTAACTTTTCCCTGTTGACTATGATATTATCTGATATGGCAAACTCATTTATTGTACTGAGGTACATTCTTTTTATATCTTATTTATTGATTGATTTTTTAAAAATGAAAGCATGTTGATTTTGGCAACTACTTTCTTTTGCATCTATTGAAATCATATAAATTTCTCCTTCATTCTGTTAATGTGATAATCACATTTCTTGACTTAACATATGTTAAGCTTTTTTATATGAATCCATGGGATGAATCTCATCTAATATGGTGAATGACATTTTTAATGTAGTGTTGAATTCAATTTGCTAGTATTTTATTGGGGACTTTTGCATCTATATTCATCAGGGAGAATGACCTGTCGATTTCTTTTTTTCTAGTATCTTTGTTTGGCTTTGATTTTAAGTTGATACTGGCCTCATAAAAAGAGCTTGGAAGAATTCTCTCTTCTTCAATTTTTTTGGAATAGTTTGAGAAAAACTGGGATTAGTTCATTAAATGTTTGATATGTTTTAGCAGAGAAAGTATCATTTCCTGGGGTTTTCTTTGATGGAATACTTTTTATTACTGGTTCAATCTCCTTATTTATTATCACTCTGTTAAGATTTTCCATTTATTTATAATTCAGACTTAGTAGGTTAGATACATCAAGGAATTTTCTTTTGTGTCAGTTTTAATATCTCCCCCTTTTATTTCTCTATTCATTTGAATCTTCTTTTTTCTTAGTCTAGCTAAAATTTTGTTAGTTTTGCTTATCTTAAAAAAAATCACTAAAAAAGTTTTATTGATCTTTTCTATTGTTTTCTAGTCTTTATTTATTCCTTCTTTGACCTTTATTTCTTTCCATTAACTTTGAGCATCATGTGTCTCTTTGAGCATCAATTTTTTTTTTTTTAGTTTCTTGAAGTGCAACATTACATTGCTTATTTGAGTTTTTTTTTTTTTCGGGGGGGGGGAGGAGGTTTTTGCTATAGGGTATGTGCACTCACCAGAAAGACAGAGAGAGACAGCGAGACAGAAAGTGAGAAATCACCCCCCAGATGGGATGGCCACGTCGCAATTCCTCCTCTTCCATTCTCCTGTTGGGATCTTGGGCACGCAGGCACACACACCTGGCATGAGTTTAAGCCACCGGGTCCAGGACTCCAACCATGGTCGACTACATGGGAGTCCAGCGACATAGCCATTACGTCAGTTGCTGACCCCTCTCTCTCTGTTTTAAAGAAGAATTTTATTGTTGAAAAATACATCTACTCAGTATAGTACTCTGAGTTTGCATTTTCTTTTCTTTTATCCCTTTAGAGCCATTGTATAATATTTTCCTCTGGATCCCATTGTTTATGTTGTGAAGTCAGCCATTGGTCTTATTTTTGTTCTTTTTTTTTTTTTCAAGGTTTCTGCCATAGGACATATGTGCTTATTGGAGAGAGACAGAGAGAGAGTGACAGTGAGAAGGAAAGTGAGAAATCAGCCCCCAGATGGGATGGCCAAGCCCGAATCCTTCTTTTCCATTTTCCTCCTGGGATTTGGGTCACACACATGTGCCCTCCATTATTTTTGTTCTTTTTAAACAGCATGTTGTACCTGTGTGTGCACACTTTTGTGCATGTATGTGTATGTTTTATAGATTTTCCTTTTTATCTTTGCTCTTTATCAGTTTTTCTATGATGCTCTTGGTGTGGTTTTAAAAATTGTTATCCTACTTGGAATTTATAGTACTTTTTTTAAGGGGTTGGCTTAATCTTGTCAATTTTGGTAAATCCTCAGTCGTTGCCTTTTTCTATTCCTATCCTGCTCCTGGATTTCTGTTACTCATGTATTAGATGTATACAGTAAGTTCAGTATGACTGCTGCTCTTTTCTCAATTTTCTAGCCTTCAAGCTGCTTTGAGCCGCATGTGTTCTATTGACTTGTATTTGGATTACAAATCTCTTCAGTTGCATTTTTTAAAAAGAATTATAATTTATGGTTTACGTATATTTAATATGTATTTTTGTGGGCTACAGTATATTTGTTGAGGCATACATGCAGTGTATAATAATGAAATCAAGGTTATATGTAATGAAATGTAACATAAAAATTAAATACATTAAAAATAAAGGTTAAAAAAATCAAGGATATACACACATTCATCTTCTTCAACAATGAACATTACATTATTTAATGCATTGTACACATTTCTATGTTTTTCTATGCAAAAATGTATCATGATTTTCTGAAAACCTAATAATTACACTAGCTTCTTAAGAAAAAAAAGTATGTTAAATTATCCACGTTTTTTTTTAACCCTGCTGTGGTATGCCATTCCATTTCAGTTGTGTTTTAACTTCTAGAATGCACATTTAATGATTTTAAAAAGTAGATTTTATATATCTCTGATAAAATGTTTTATCTTTTGTCTTTCCACAGTTATTTAAAATTCTAGATTAGCTATGGTTTTGTTTTTACTGGATATTTTTCTCCTGCTTTTATTTTTGGTATCCCAGGTAATTTTTTCTCTTTTTATTGAATTGAAGACATTGGTAGGATAAATTGTAGAGGTAATGAAGTTATGTTCCTCTAGAGAGAATTTTCTCTATCTTCTAACAGACATCAGGTTAGGAGTATACAACTTTAATTCACTGTGTGATTAACTGTGAGCAAATGACCAGATTCAAGGCTAGTTTTCAGTCTTAGTAAATTCTAGCCTAGTTATGTTTCTTCCTTATTCTTAGAGCTTAATTATTCTAGCATTTCAGTGGAAATACTTTGGTTTTTACCAGACTCTTTCCTTTTGGCAGGACCTAACTTCCAACTTTTATATACTTAGCATCATAAGACAACTGACTGCTCATCCTGTTAACAGCTATGCTCTGCTTAGCTTTTTAGCCCTCTCTTTGTTTTAAATGGTTAGTAGTATTTATGTTTGTGTCTGTATCTCCCACTTTAGATTGTGATCTTTTCTATCATCAGTATGCAGCAGGACATGGCGTATGAACTAAATGAACTGTTACATCACTGATGGATCTCACCATAGTGTCTTACTTTTTTCAACTATTTCTTAAGAATAAAGTTAATTAATTAATTTCCATCCATTTAGTCAATAAACAGTTACCCTTCACTAACCATGTATAAATAACTGTTCTAGGAAACATGGGGGCTGTAATAATGAATGCAATGGAATCAGTTATAGCTAATGTAGTTTCTACTCTAGAGGTGGTAAGCTGTTCTTTTGAAAATGTTTTCCAAATGGGTGGCAGGAAGATAGTTGGTCTACTCTCTTTATCCTAGAGCTGTTGATGCTATATCCCATTATTTGTAGTATTTCATACTTTTAACTTTTACTGAACCTTAGGTACTATGAAGAATTATGCATTATAGGGGAAGTGGGGAGGGGGAGACTCACACTAAGGCTTCCCATCTCAAGGAGCAATGAACATATTTTTAGGCAGCTGTTGGTCAAGTGGTAGAGAGTGTTTCATTAAGTAGTGTAATTATGTTATCTTGGACTTTAACTGAAAAAATAGCAACTCTTTTATGACAACTGATATTACCAATTAAAAAGGTGATTAAAAATTCTTTTATTGATGCCAAATATTATTTTGATGTTTGAATCTTTTTCATGCTGGGGCTGAGATGGGAGATAGTAACTCTTACTAAGTCACTCTCTGAACTCTATAGTACGTTCATCACTTACTATAGCAACTTCCATCCCTTGCTCATCACGTGTGGCAGCTGGTGTAAAATCTTGAACACATTATATCAAATACATAATAGTCTTCCATGGTGATATTGTAATTGTTCTATTTACAACATGTAGCTGGGTCTCTGAAAATGACACATTCCTAGGAAGTCCAGGATTATGAGCTATGATCATGTGCATTTCTTCTAAACAGAATTTCTTAAATTTAAGGTTCCTGACATTTAAATTGTGATCCATTTTGCCCTTAGAGTAATTTGTACAGTATTTTATTTGGATTGAGCCATAAACCTAAAAATGACCATTGTTTTTCAGACTTGCATTTACTAATTTGTAACACATGAAGCAACACAAAGCCTGTTGAATTTTATATTTTAGCTATGCAAATTACAGATTGTCTAGGCAGATGTTATTATTATTTATCAAATGTTATGGTTTAAAGAAAAAAGCACTTTGAATCCCGCTTAGGAAAATAATTTTAATTGTGACCTTAAAAATACATTTTGTTTAAGTTGGCATGCAACTATTAAGAGGACTCAAGGAGGATCTATTTAGTAAAATGTTGAGGAGAAAATTTTTGATCCTGGAGTTTGTAATTGGTTTATTTACATTAAAACAGAGTGGTATCTATAGAAGCAATAAAAAAATCAGACCCTAATATTTGAGGGACCATGAGTGCTGAGTGTTAGAAAAACAAAACAATTTTGGAAGATGTGGGTAAGAGATTTCTAAATGTACATGAATTACACCTTTTTTTTTTTTTTCCAGATTTTAAAATAATCTCCTGGGTTAAGAACCTCCAGGTGGAGTAAAATTCCCCGTCCTGAAACTGAAAAGAGGAAAAGGAATAGGAAGACCAAGTTACTCCATAGCGTAGGAGATGGGTCCAGATTAATAACACGTGTGTGTGTTTCGGGAGGGGGTGCAGTTCTGTGTTCAGATATGTAAGATAATGAGATCAGAGTGAAGAATTCAACTCATCATAGAGTACAGCACAGTTCACTCCTCAGCTGCGAGACAGCTGCGAAGCGTCCTTTGGCCGCAGGGAGACAGAACCAAAGAGCATGTGTAGGCCAGGGAAATTAACTGGCCTGCTTTGTTTAGAAGCTGCAGCAAAGACAATAGACTGTGACTTCTGGCATATTTACAGTTCATCTTGGGCTTTCTTAAAGTACGCACTCTCCTCCTTGAACCTGGTGAGGAAAATGAAGAAAGCACAAAATTCCAGTGGGATCTTACTTGAGAAGTCTCATACTCTCTAATTAAAGTGGGGGAAGACAACAAAAAAACCGCACTCAGCATCAGTTTTACGAAAGGGAATCAGAATGTGGAAATGTTTTAAAGTAGGGATCAGATACTTGACTGGGATAAAATTCAGTGCCCTTATTAACTTTTCCTCCCAAATTTAAACTCAAACTGTGTTGCTGGCCTATGAAGACCTGTGTTGTATACGGACACTCTCTCATATTTCCCAGGGTTCTCTAGTTCTAGAATTCTAGCCATCTCCTCTCCATGTTAAGTGCCCTCTGCTGCTGTCACAAGGGTTTCCCTGCTTTTCTCTGGCAAAGTCTGGGCACTTCCGGTCATGCCATTCCCTCTGCTGGGGTGCTTTTCTCCCCACCCTCTGGAATGCTACCCATTATGAACCTAATGCTCTGTTTTCCATGAGCTGCGCATGTCTCCAGACTCGGAGTCCCTCAGATGCCCATGGCAGTGACCACATTCTGCCACGTTCGGTCAGTTGCAGACCCCTCTGACTCTTCTCCTGGGCTGTAAGTTTCCTGAGGGTGTGAGCTGAGTTGTACAGATTCGTGTCTCTCACAGGATCGAACCAAGAATAACACTGTTAACATTCACGTTCCAGGTTATGATACAGGGCACTCACACTCTCTTTCCTCATCTATGCCTCCAAGCAACCCTGAGAGGACACTAAAAACCATAGAGGGATTGTGGTGCAGAGAGATGAACTATTTGCCTTCAGTTACCCAGCCAGGAGCTAGAGGTTTCTAGACTTGAACTCAGGTACTTGGACTCCAACTTTTAATTTCCCCTTATCTTGTTCTGCTTTAGTAAATGACAGTGAAATTGAATGAAAGGAAGCTCTGGCCTACATCCTTACAAAAAGAAATTAAAGGGTAAACAATGGCTTGTATTTAGGCTCAAGCTGGTTAAATGGGCTCATGGAGAAGGACCTTGGTTCATGGTTGAGATTTGCAGCCACCCAAACCTGTAACTGAATTTGACTTTGAATCAATCAAAGGGGGTAGTTTCAGCTTCATTTTGCTTGGGGTTTGTGTGCGCTCTGATTAAATGCAACCAATCTCTACTCTTTCCTATTTATCTTGTCAAGTAAGAGGCTTTTCCTTTCCTCCCTGAGAGGAACACTTGAATCTCATCAAAGGAAATGGTAGGGGTTTTACTTAACGCATATGGTGAGCCAAAAAGAGAGGGCAGGAGATTTCCAGGAGTGAATCCAGAGAAGCTTCTAACAAAGAGGGCAGTCAATTTGTAAGTGTAGAATGAGAGGAAAAAATCATCAGCAGCCTTGGCACCGTCAACTGAGAAAGCACTTTGAAGGCGATAGGTTGAAGCATCTCGGTGTCTTCAATCAGAATGACGCGGAGTGTGGGAAGTGCTTATTTCCTACTTTCTTAACTGGTGCAGGTGGGGCAGGCTCCTGTCCATCTGTGTGGCCCTTTGTGCAGAGTTGTCAAGCTTGAGTACTTTTAGGATATTCTTCTCAGGAACATGTTTGAATCCCCATTTATTGGAAACTGCTCTCAGACGAAAATAAGAATATATCCTCTTTTGATGTTAGACATCTGACTTCTCCAGGATGTAGGTTCTAAGTCAGAATGTTATGTCTTTTATTTGGTAATGTGAGTTTCTGTAGGGCTGATACCACATCAGTGAAGACACAGTGGATGAAAAATGCTCTGCTAACAGTCTGGTAACAAAGCAATTTAATTTGCCTCACAGCTCCCTTGCCTGAGGCTTAAATCTGGTTTAGATCCTACATAAAAATATTTTAGAAGTCCCCGATACAACGTTCCCAGCTACAGTTTTGCCCCATCCCAATTTTATCAATGGACGCTCCCTTTTTTATCAATGGACGCTCCCTTTTCATTCATATCTATTATTTACATAATCCTGGGACTAGGAGATAATCCTTGAGACCCCAGGCCACCCCTGCTATGGCTTATAAGAGGGTTATACGAGTAATGACAACCTTGACCCTCTCCTGTTCATGCAGGACCGTCAACCATTCACAAAGTTCTCGACAGTCTGTAGGAGGGTTCAGCTTGGTCCTGAACAGGTAGGACCAACTACCTCAGGGATCTGCTGGGTATCACTGCCTATTTGGGGCCTCATTTCAGTGCGTAGTGGAGTCCCTTTCAAGGATCCCTGCTGAATCTGCCATGCAAATACTTTTCTCTGGCTTCTGCTAGTTATGCCCCCTACTAACACTGGGCACTACAGCCTAGGATCCAGATACCTCTGCATCATTTCTGGTGCTCCACGGCCTTTTGAAGCCATATCCATGGCTGAAGCACAAAATAGACATCTTTCTCCACCCTCCTGTGTTACACCCTGTTTGCAAGGCTCGAAAGCAATGCTTCTTGGGCCTATTTCTTTATGGTGGTTTCATTGGAGACAGTTATTTCAATGATTACTCTGTAGCCCCTAAAGCTCCTCCCCAGGAGGCTAAACTAGGAGCAAAACCCAGTGACAAACACCATGTGCACGCTTCCTTGCTCTCCTCCCATCCCCAGCCCATGCTGAGCTTTTATCATGAGGCCCATCATTCATTCCGGCACAAGTTCTGAACGTGTTTAAAGCTATGCTAACGATAATTTTCTTTGGTACTATATTCATCTCCTATTGTTGTCATAGCAAATTACCACAAAGTTAGTGGCTTAAAACAACACTAATTTATTGACTTATAGTTCTGAAATGAATCTACTGGGATAAAATCAGGTGTTGGCAGGCTTGCCTAACTCTGGAGGCCCTAGGAGATCATCTATTCTCTATCTTTTCCAGCTTCTAGAGACCTCTCTCAGCCCTTTGTTCATGGCCTTCTACTATCCTTAAGGCCAGAAATGACTGGCCAATTCCTTGTGACCATCTCTCTGGTTCTATCTCTTCCCCACGTGTAAGGACCTTTATGATTACATTGGGCCCACCTGGGTAGTCAAGGATAATCTATCTGATTTCTTCATTCTGTCTGCAACTTTAATTCCTCCTGCATGTGATGTAACATATTCAGAGGATCTGGGGATTAGGATATGACTGCCCTACATTATTTGACCTCCCCAGGTACTTTTTGAAAGCACAGTACAGCGAGAGCTACTGATAAGGGCTATGCGTGTGCAGTGGTAGGGTGGGCCAGATGTGTGAACACAGTTCAGTGTGACTTGGGGCTTCCTGACAGGTCCCTGGACCATATGTGAGCCACAGTCTGACTACTCTAACCACGTTCTGTCCTTGGGGAGGCTCATTGTGCCACATACTGACTTGTTCTTTTCTTCTTGGAATCTTCCATTCCACAAGTTCACTGACCCCATAATCTAATCCGTTGCTGGAGGTTCTGTCTTGGTTTTGGCAGACCTTTTCGAGGCCTACAGACCCAAATTGATACTCTCATGATATACAAGATGACAATAGGTGGTTAAATAAAGGGCTACTTTCTTTATGTCTAAAACGGATCTCCCCTTCTAGTCAGCGTGTTCTGGGAACACAATATCTGGGTCGTTATTATAACCTGGAAATATTGCGTTGGCTACATCAATTGGTCCTTACACAGGCCTTTGTCCCAAAGGAGGCACGACACAACTGGAACTTCTGTGTTCTCTCTGCATTGATTTAAAGACCCACAGGCTTCTCAGCCACCTAAACAGACCTCAATCCACCCTCACCTCAACACAAGAGACCTTCATGGGATAGGAGAGCCCAGATGACATTAGTGGCACCAGGAGAGAGAGAGTTAGAGCCACAAGTTGGAAGAATTCCTACCTGCTCTAGTGCTACCACTGGAGACCTGTGTGCAGGCTGTCAGTTTATCTCAGCCCTACATCCTTTATTGGATCAGCGAGACATTTGGGCTATTTTGTGAGACATTTGTGGCACTGCATGTACGTGTTGTCCAATCTTTGTCTTACGTGTAGAAATACATGTTCAGGTTTAGCTAATGTTCACTTAGCTAAACCTGAACATGTATTCTACATGCCTTTCCCTGCACCATTTGTGAGATTTTCCATTTCATTTCATTCCTGTATCTGTTAAGGTTTTGGTGTGTGTGCACGACACACACACTGATAGAAAACACTAATGCCACAGCTAGCCCTTGGTAGCATTTGTTAAAACTAAACAAGCACCACCCAAACAAAACACTTGCAAGTTTTTCCTGATTCCAAGATGGGCAGCTCATTTTCTCTGAAAACACATGATAGTCAGAGTAGGCATCTCTTGAGAATACCAGAAATCTTGCAAAAATTCCCATCTTGGCATAATTTTGATCTAATTTATATGGAAAATATGAGGACTTTAACTTAATTTAAGATGGAAATGTAACCCATTTACAATGTCTGTACACCCTAGATGAATAATAAGTTGTCATTCTCATGTGGTGCAAATGTGTCTCCCAAGTTTGAATTGCTCATTTTGCAAATCCCTTGAGAAGGAGACTCTCAAGAGGAAAGTGAGAAACAGCAAGAGGCAGCAAATGGTGCCCATGCCCCCCAGCTACTGTGAGCACCAGCGATACCCTAAGTAACATCCTGCTGCCATTTGTAATGAAGAACGTGCCTATTTCTAATTTGTAGCTTTCCTCCCCTTTCTGATTATACAAGACGGGTTCATTCATTATTAATCCAGTTTGTCAGACAGCACGGCCCTCCAAGTGTCAGGCTTCCTTGTTTCCAGGCAGTCAGTTTGTGTAGGAGCAATGAAACTTCAGAATGCACAGATCAGCAAGCTCACGTCTGCACCCGATTAAAGTTAGACAGACTGACTTAATAGCCTTAAAATAATTCTACACGAAGCAGCAGGACAACTTTCTATATTTGTCCTTATTATTGGAAAGGAAGTATACTAAAAAAAAATCATTACTTATTACTTTTCTTCCAAATTGCCCTGATTTGAAAGAGAGTGAGGGAAATGAAATGATACTTCTTTGTCTATACTAAATAACCTAAAAAGTGAAAATAGTAAAGTAAACATAGACTCCAAGTTTGCTTTAAAGAAAGTCAATATTTGGGGGCCTTCAGGTGACATGGAAGTTAAGGCAGCTGGATTGCACAACGCTGACTCTGCATGTAGAATCCTGGACCTCTTGGCTTGAAAATCATGCTGGGCATGTGTGTGTGCCTACTGGGCATGCGTGTGTGCCCCAAATCCCAAGAATGGAGGAGAAGGGATTGTGTCATGGCTATCCTCCCCCCCACCCCCAAGAGGGTGATTTCTCACTTTTCCTCTCTTAACTGAAGGAAGGGATGGGAGTTTTGCCTTCCAGGGGACGTTTGACAATGTGTTCTCTCTTTCTGGTAAATACACATACCTTATAGCAAAACTTTTTTAAAAAGTCAATATTTATTTATTTATTTATTTTTACATACAACTTGAATGTATAAAAAGTTTAAAAATAGAGACTATATAGTTCCAGGAGGAAAAGTGGTAAAACAATGATGATAAAGAAAATTATTAACATAAAAGTCTAGAGGGTTTAAACTTTTTTGGGGGGAAGAGGGGTTGTTGGAATTTAAAGGGCACCTTCTGAGGTGTAGTGACTACCTCTTCTTTTTTTTATATAACTTTTTTATTTCTTTTTTTATACATTCAATCACGTTGATGGACACAATTTTTAGGAAATGTGCTTGAACAAGTGATTTGGTTTAAGTCATTTGACTAGGCTCAAGGGTGTAACTGGGGAGAGGGAAGAGTTATGCATAATGAGAAACAAATGTGCATTTCAAAACAGTAATAATTATGTAAAAGACTAAGCAATAGACTTCAAGCTATTTCTAAGTCATTTGTGTGAGCACAATTATTTTCCTTTTATAGCCACTAGCTTTAGAGGAAGTGGCTAAATAAAAGGACTGGATGACAAAACCTTGAACTAAATACTATGAACAAATTTCTATCTATGCCTTTGGGAGTCTTTTTGATAGAAGTTATCTTTTGACCTTCTTTCTTCCTTCTACCCATCAGAAATCCAGCACTATTGTCAACTAAAAAATCCTGGGGTAGGTTCTTTTCTCTGGGATGGAGATATTCCCATGGGTGGCAGAAGAGTCTTTCACAAGTTTGACTTCTAGAGGGGTACTACCCTGGAGAGTGTTTGGGCACATTGGAAAACCAGTGGTGAAAGCTATGAGGGATTATTTGTACATAAGTCTCATCAGCCAGAAAAGTTAAGTGGGCAGGGACTTGTCAGTAGTGCAGTGGTAAAATGTGATGCTCCGTGAAGCAACCCCACTTCTGGTTTAGGTCTGGAGACCTCCCTGGGTGTGCTGGGCACATGAGTGTCCATGATTTAGGGCTGGTTGAAGGCTAAAGGCCGGGGATGGATTGTGGCATTAAGACCCTGTTTGGGGTTCTCTCTCTCATTTTTGTTCTCTCTTGCTTATGGAAGAAAGAAATAAACAAACTGAAAAAAGTAAGTGGAATAATCCTAGATAGATCCTAAAGCTGGAACACAGACAAAAGGGCAGATTGCAACTTCTGGTGCTATACTGGGAGTCTCATTTCCCCAAAGACTAGCTGAAGAATCCTTGACTTAAATGACCAAAAATGTCATCTTTCCCTTAAAGGAAACAACAAGGGTGATGGCTACTTTATGCCAATGGTGCTTTTTTGGAGGAGAGGTTTTTGCTATAGGGTGTCTGTGCTTGCCAGAAAGACAAAGACAGAAAGCAAGAAATCACCCCCCATGGAGGATGGCCATGTCACAATCCCTTCTCCTCCATTTTCCTCTTAGGATCTTGGGCACACATGCACACACACACACACGGTGTGAGTTTAAGCCACTGGGTCCGGGACTCAAATCACGGTTGACTACATGGGAGTTCAGTGACATAGCCATTACGCCAACTGCTGGCCCCTCTATGCCAATGGTTCTTAACTGAAGGAAGGGATGGCAGTTTTACCTTCCAAGGGACATTTGAGAATATCTGAAGACTTTTTTGTTGTTGTTGTTACAACTGGGAAAAAGAGCCTTGCTCTGAGCAGAGGAGAAAAGAAATGAATTGGGGAAGAACTAGCCAGTCTTTGTCACAACATTATTGTGTGTCAATTTTTTATCTGTGAAAGATGATTCCATAATGATTATTTTATTTGGTTATTGTAAATACTAAATGAGATCATGTATATAAGGTACTTGTCACAGTGCCTGGTACATACTAATTCCTCAATAAATTACCACTATTATTTTTTATTTTTTAATTAATTAATTTATTTTACATACTATACTTTCACTAAACATCACCACAGCATACCAAGTGTGATTTTTTTAGCCAGAATACACTGTAAAGTAGTTTAAGCATATATGTTATCATCAACAAATAATTTTCCATTTCTTGTTTATATACATATGTGTGTGTATATATATAGTTTTCTCCCTATTTCTCACCCTTTGCCATTTCTCATCCTCCTCCCACCCTGTCTCTGGTATCTGCAGTTGTTTTCCATTCTTTTATTTTTTTTACCACATTGTTTTGATTCACAAAATATCTTAATTAATCTAAATACTTTCAATAGTAAGTTCAGCTGATATATACTTATCTGTGAACAAAAGCTGACATTAGGCATGAAACTCTGTAAGTAGAATGAATATACTATTAGCATTATCCTATGACTATTGGCATTATCCTATGACTATTAGCAGTGGTGTTGCATTATCAAGTCAAGGGAGGAATGACTTGAGAATTGTGGGAAGTACATTAAAGTAAATTTCAGAAAACCCTAAGCAGAGGATACTGGCAAATAGTTAAGGGATGTTTAGAGCTCAATGAGGCAAAAGTGGAAATTCCTGACTGAATCATACTTAAGTAGAACGCCCACTAAACATGAAAGAACATAAAGAAAATTCCAAAAAATAAAAGGATAGAAAACTGAGAGAACAATCCTTATGATTAAAGCCTATAGCAGCACAGTCTAATAGAGATGTGATAGGAGTCTTACGTGCAATTTAAAATTTTGTAGTACAGAGAAATGAGAAAGTTAATAACACATTTCCCTAAACCATACAGATGCAGATGTTATCATTTCAATATGTAACCAATATAAAAGTCTTTAGGGAGGTAGTTTCTTTATTAGGTCTTCAAAATGAAGGGTGTGTTTTAGACTAACAGCATATCTTAATGTGGACTAACTACATTTTGAGTGCTTAATTGCCACAGGTGGCTCTTGGCTACCATACTGGACAAAGACAGTTGTAAAAATGTCAAGGATGACAGAAACAAGTCCTTAAAGCCATGCACAGAGCAAGAAAGGTGATAACAAAGACACAAGTCTGTTGATATAGAAAGATAAGTTGATGCTCATACTCCTCAGCTGTTTTTTAGCTTTCATCCTCTTTGATAAAAACATATTACCCAGCAGGTATGGTTAGACCTCACCTTAGTTTGAGGTATTAAAAAGCCAAAGCACGTGGTAAAGAGATCCTTTTAAGTGCTAGTAATGAATTAAACTATCTGTCATTGGACAAAATATGTTTTAGAAAATCGAGGGATTTGAATGAGTTGGAGGAGTTGTGAGTGGCAACTGGAGGTGGAGAGAGCAATACTAGGAAGAAGCAAAGATATCCTGATTGTCAAAAGAGAGAAGTCATGTTGGCTCCCACACAGACTTGGTATGTCTTTTGGTGAAAATTAGACTCTGAGTCTTCATTTCTTTTCTATGGACCAGGAGGTTGGATTATGTGAATACCATGGCCCTTTCGTGTTCTAACAGTCTTTGAATCTGTACTGTGGGCAACTGGACATTGAGAAAGAGAAGAGAAGGTCACTAGGGCCCAGCAATAGTTTATTGAAAACATGTAATAGCAGCCAAAGCTCATTTCCTCTTGTGAGATGTTCTCTGGTTCCCAATACCGGGGGAAGGCTGGAGTCATAGCACATCTGGAGCAAGAGATTTTGGACATATTTAATGAGCACCTGCTGTTCATTTAACATTAGTTCAACATATACTTACTGACCATCTGTTGGGTCATTGGGAAAGTCATGATGCATTTTTGCATAGAAACACACAGAAAAAGATGTCACGACTTTCTCGATGATCTAATACTCTCTCTTAGACAGTGGGGATATGACAGTAAATAAAGTGTCTCTTAAAGAACTAATTATGCAAAGTTGATTTGGGGACTGTGGAGGGTGCAAAAGACATAGATTGAGGGATTTACATAATTCAGTCATGCAACATTAGAGAGCATTTTTTTTTTTTTTTTGTAGAAAATGACCTCTAAGTAGACACCTAAAAGCATTAGTCAGAAAAGATTTTGGGATTTGAGATCAAGAAGAATATCTCAAGAGGAAGAAATAATAGTATGCCCAAGGCTCAAAGGTTAGAACAGTATTAAGTTGTAAAAAAGCGGTGCTTCTCAGACTTTAGTATGCACACACTTCACCTGGGGATCTTGGTAAAGTACAGATTCTGAGGCTAAAGGTCTGAGTGGGGTCTGAGGTCCTGCATTTCTGACAAGCTCTGTGATGATGCTGTTGCTGCCAGCCTATGGGCCTCACTTGAAGTAGCCCAGCATAGAGTACAAAAAGGAAGATGTGAGAGAAAGTGTAATGAGGCGGGCACATTTTGGATTACGAAAGCATTTGTAGGTCATGTTGAGGGCTTAGAATTTTTATTCCAAGGGTATAATAGAGACGAGACATTATCAGTTTTGTATTTTTGAAAAATCTCTCTAAAAGTAGTGAGGAGAATGAATTGACATGAGCAAATCTGGGAACCTTTCAGTTGAGAGGATCTTGCTAACCTGCTAGAGAGGCGATGGGGTCTGGCCCAGTCAGGTATATGTGGACATAAGAAGGAACGGACAGGTTCTGGGGGTGGGGGGAATTTAGGATGTTGAATGGATAGGGTCTGATGACAAACTTGATTTGATGGCTGAAGGAGAAGAAGGGGTCAGAAGCAGGACCTTGATAACTGGGATTTCTAGCTTAGGCAATGGGAGAGAGGTTAATTTACTGAAAGGGAAGAACCAGAGGAAGGGAGCTGGGGGAGACTAATATAATTTTAGGCAGGTTGAAATGAAAGTGTTACAAGAAGTCTACTTTGGAGATGTCCAGTAAGCCGGTGAGTATATAGGCTTGTACTCGGAAGACAGTAGGAGATAAAATTATCAATTTAGGAGTAGTTAACATAAATAGTAATGAGGGACTTTAGAGTGGATGAGATTTCTCAGAGGAAGAGAAGAATTAGAAGCAGTTCCTAACGGTATGAAGAGCTATCATGCGTTTAAGAGTTATTTTGTGGGGCCAACAGGTGGCATGGTGGTTAAGGCATTGGACTCCCACATGGCCTACTGTGGTCTGAGTCTCAGAACTGGTGGCTTGCTTTCTCACTCCCCCCACCCCCACCCTCTGGTGAGTGTACATGCCCTATAGCAAATTTATAAAATAATAAGTACAATGAAATAAAAAATTTATTTAAAAAAAAGAAAAATGTAGTTACTTTGCATGTTTCCAGATGAAAGAAAACAGATGAATAAGAGGACATTACAAAGATGTAAACTTGTTTTTTTAATTTGCCAGAAGGCTCATGTGCTTGGAGTGGGGACACCAGTAGAGAGAGAAAGTGAGGAAGTAGCCCCCGCAAATGAAGCATGGTCATGTCACAATCTCTTCTTTCCCATTTTCCTGTCCTTTCAGGGTTTTGGGCATGCACACACTCAGCATGTTTCCCAAGTGTCAGATCTGGGACTCGAACTGTGCAGTTGATCCTGTAGGATCTAGCTGCCTTACCTACCATGCCAGTGGCTGGCCCTGCAAAAAAGTAAACTTTCATTCTTTATAGTGGCATAGGCTGACCCATGATGTCACAGATTAATTTATAAGGTAGTGAGTTTTGGGAATGTTGGAAGAAACATTGCCATGTCTGGTAAGTGGTCGAAGCAGTGATTCTCAAGTTGCCTTCCTAGAGTTGAGACAGGAGTGAGGGCAGCAAAGAGAAGATTTTAGAAATGCAGATTCCCAAGTTTCTAATTCCTGCAAATTGATTCCATATCTCTGAATATGACCCTGAAATTCTTTATTTTTAAAAAGCACTCTAGATTGTTCTATGTACAGCTGGATTCTTTTTTCTCCTTCTTTTGGAGAGATTTTTGCTATAGGACACATGCATTCAACAGAGAGAGAGACAGAGAGTGAGAAATCACTTCCTAGGGGGATGGCCATGCCCCAGTCCCTTCTCCTCCATTCTCCTCTCAGGATCTTGGGCACACTTGCCTGGCCTAAGTTTTAAGTTGCTAGGTCGAGGACTCGAACCATGCTTGACTACGTAGGAGTCCAGCGATGTAACCATTACGCCATCTGCTGGTCCCAGTGGAGCCAGGTTCTTAAACTTGGACTTAGTTCTCTTCCAACTCTAAGGTTTTTAAATAACTTTTTATTATCCCCACGATCTTAATGTGTACATTTGTGCAGACCCAGAAGCCACCCCTGGCATTACAATGAGACATTTCCTAGTTTGCCACGGTTCTGGGACATGGGTTACTTTAGCAGATGCCACCCAATAGGTAGCCAGTTCTATCTTTTCTGTACGTGTACGCGGTGATGCAGTAGGCTTTGCCAGAATGGCTCGTAAGTCGGAAAGCTATGCCATTAGCAAGCACAAGCCTCGGTGGCACAAAGGTCAACCAGCTTTTCCTTAATTGTAGAAAAAGCAAACATGCGTGTTCCTTATATAAACACTGATATTTAACGTTTAACTCAACCCTCATGATTCATTAAGAAAAGGAAATTCAATAAAGTCAGGCATACATGACTACAGGAGAAGCTGCCTTCGAAGAATCTGGCTATTTTCAAGACTGGCTAAAATCTCATGACCATCATTATAAATATTGCTTATTTCTGTTTTTGTTCCCCCTCTAGTGAGCATTTTTTATATCTTACACAAAAGTGCTTCTTCAGTCCCTTTAATTCATATTAAAGAATCTCATGGTGTTTGAGTTTTTAAACTCCTGGGTTTGAAAGTGAGTAGGGATAGTTAAGTTATTTATAGTTTCTGAAAACAAAAACTGATTTTTAGGAGACACATTTTGGGGATCAGAATTTGTGAGGCATGAAGGAGGCACACTAAATTGGCAGCAGAGAGGAGGCAGACAGTAATAGGAAACAGGCACAAGAACTGGGAAAGTGCAGCCCCCCCAGGGACCATTTAGTGAAGGGGCCGACAGTTCCACACACCTTAGCGGTCCCTGGGGTATCCCTGGGTCGAAAGGCATAATCTGCTTTTTTAAAGCTTTCTATCCCAAAAAATTTCAAAAGATGTCACTAAATAGTGTTTGTGCCTACAATGCAGAAAAGGTGCCCTGTAGGAATGAACAGGGGGCATTTGGAAGGAAAGAACTATTTAGGGATTTAAAAAAACAAACAAAAGTTTTGAGAGGAAAAGGCACGAGAAATGGTTAACAGTAGGGTTTGCATTAATGTTATACGACTTGAGGCACATTATTTTAAATAACCAATTGTGGGAAAATTATAAAGAAAATTTAAAAATGCAAGCACAAGAAAGTGGTAAAAGGTGTAGTCTAGCAGTTTCTGCTGGACTTTGGGACAAAGAAGTAAGAGAGTGGTAGGTTTCATACTGTCTGTCTCAAGGATTCTCCTTGGAATTATGGGAAGCAACCTCATCACTTCCTTTTGCAGCCAAGTCTCCATCCTGATAAGCCAAATAAACACCACTGAGGTTGTTTTCCCTTCCCTCACTCCGATGCAATCAGGAGGAAGAGGGTGTGAGCTTGGGCAAGGAAGGCTGACAGCTGAAGGCTGAAGGACTCTGTCAAGACAATGACAATGATGCCAGGCTACCAAAAAGCAGATCTGAGGCTTAATCCAGAAATAGAAGAAATCTTTCAAAGGACAGTTAATGAAGTGATAGTGGATGGGATCATGCCAACAGTCCCCTCTACAATAGGAACTCAGGTGCTATTTTAAAATGATGCATATTGGTTCTTCCATTGTTTGGATGGTTTTATGCATGTTGTATCTTCCAAGCTAGTGTTGCAAATGTTTTCAAGAACATGATTAGAATCATTATACGTCATCACAGTTAATTCTATTGTTTCCATCAGAGAAGCACACCAGACTTAGCAGAGTCCTTAGTTGCCCTAAAAAAAGGACACACAGATTTTTTATTTAATTGTGGTTTAATAACACAAAAATCATTGGGGAGAAATTGGAAGGGATCCCAGGACCATGGGAACAGGATGTGGGAGCAGAATGTATATACAAAGCTTATATTTGAATACTTGATGAACTGCTCCCAAGATTCCTGCTTTCTTTCTGTTTAATTTGCTGAAGAAATTCTGTTACAAAACCACAGTGTGCCAAAATACTTTGTGACTCACTTATGCCATACTTCGAATATCTTAGTCAATTTGGGGCTCTGTTGCTGGAGTAAAAAGAGCGAAGTCTTTCCTCTCTCCCTTTTTCCCTCCATCCCTTTTCCCTTTCCCCTCCCTCCATTCTTTCTTCCTCCAGTCCTCACCCTCTTCTCCCTAAAAGTTTTGTTTGTTTGTTTGTTTGGTTAGTTTTTTGTTTTTGTTTTTGTTTTTGTTTTTGTTTTTTTTGAGCTTGTGTTAAAGAATGTGCTCAATCCAGAAGCAAAATCTTGGGTCTCCGATTCAAGGCCCTGATTGAACATGGTCAAACTTAAGTTTCACGGGTGGTGGCTGCACAGAGGATTAAGCTGAAAGCTAGGCTGGACTAACACAGCCAGACCTTAATGCTATGCCAAGAACTGTGAGCTCTCCCTTCTAATGTGCAGTAGGGAATCATTCAACATTTTAGACGTAATACAAGTTATTTTATGGCTTTTATTCTTGGAAGAAACAGAATCATACTATTAATGTTAGTTCGATTTATGCTTTGTTATATATTTGCTAACAAGAAGTAATATAAATAGTGTAATGCAATAAAGCATTCTTTTCTGCTTCCAGGTTTCCATGGTATTCCCACACACCACATTCGAAAACTCTCCATGGAAATGTTAAGTATAGTAGAGTTTAAAATGCCTATAGCAAGGCCAGCAGATGGCATGGTGATTAAGACACTGAACTCCCACATGGCTGACTGCGGTTCAAGTCCTGAACCTGGTGGCTTGAAAATCATTCTGGGCATGTGTGCATGCATGGCCAAAATTCCAAGAGGAGAATGGAGGAGAGGGGATTACAGCACGGTTATTTCCACCACCACCCTTCCCCCTCACCCCCAAGGTGATTTTTCCACTCTCCCTCTCTCTGACTCTCTCTGGCAAGAGCATGCTCCCTATAGCAAAAACAAAACAAAACAAAACAAAACACAAAAGCCTACAGCAAGTGGACCTGGTTACCAATGCTTTACTAACAAATTGTTCTAAGTGTTTTTCCCAGTGTTGAAAAAAGTTATTTCTCAGAGCATAATTAACTAGTTGGATACAATTCTTGGGTTACAGAGGAGCAGCTGTGTGGTGGGAGGGGTATGGATTTTAGAGTCAACTGGGCCAAGTTCCGCATTTTCTATGTGATCCTAGGTGAGCTTATGTTATCTAAGTCTCAGGTTTCATTTTATTTGTAAAAAATAAGTGTAAAGTTGGGATTTCAGGGTCCTTTGAAGATGAAATGAAATCATTTATGTAAAGGACATCACACATAGTCATGATGATGCGATGATGGATGATGATAAGGGTGAGGATGGTGACAATGAGGATGATGGCTGTTGTGATGGCGATGATAGTGAGGATTATGGTGTACCTCCAAGAGGCAGTATGATACCAGCGATTAAGGTTCAGGAACTAGCGCCTTGGGTTCAAATCCTTGTCTACTACTTACTAGCTGTAAGATATTACAGAAGGGTGTTAGTTACCTGTTGCTTGATAACAAATTACTTCAAAACTAAGTGGTTCAAAACAACACACATATCACATTTTGGTGGGTCAGGAACCTAGGCGCGACTTGCTTGTGTGCTCTTCTTTACAGTCTCTCAAAGGCTATAAGCACAGCATTAGGTCAGGGCCTGTGGTCCCATCTGATGGCTCAGTTGCAGGAGGATTTAAGTCCAAACTCATTATATGGCTATTGGCAAGATTCTGTTCCTCTAGAACTATTTTAATTGAACTTTACTTAGAGTAGTAAGCCGAAATTTACTGCTACCTGTGACTGGAAGTTATCCTAGCTCCCTGCCCACTGGCATTTCTAACATACTATGGAAGCTTGTGTTTTTGTTTGTTTGTTTTTGTTTTCTTAAGAGACATTTTTGCTATAGGGTGCATGCGCTCGCCAGAGAGACAGAGAGAAAGTGAGAAATCACCCCCCTCCCCCATCCCCATGGATGGCCATGCCACAATCCCTTCTCCTCCATTCTTCTCTTGGGAGTTTGGGCATGCCGTGTGAATTTCAAGCCACCAGGTCAAGTATGTGGGAGTCCAGCGCTATCTGCTGGTCCCAGTAGCAGCTTGCTTTAACAAAGCCACCTAGTAGAAAAAGATTAAGACAGACGTCATAGGATTCTATAACCTAATCGTAGGAACAGTACCCCCTCACTCCTGCTATATTTTGTTTGATGTGGGTCACTAGGCCCAGCCCACGGCCAAAGGGTAGGAGTTCCATAGAGTGTGAATTCCAGGAAGGGAGGGGGATCAGTGGAAGCCATCCTTGAAGAACCCGCATACCTCAGTTTTTCTACCTGTTACACCAAACAACACAACTACTTAATAGGGTTATTGTAAAGATTGAGTTAAATTTGTAAAGCATCTTTGCCTAAAGATGCGGTAAACATTTGCTGTTTAAACATTTTTTTAAGTATTTATTTATAGCTCTTTTCCCTCTTATGAAAGTATTGGTCTAATCTGCTTAATAGGCCTTGTCGCTCCAGGTCAAAGGTGGTTGTTGCATCACTAGTTTACACATAGAAATGGCGACAAAGCTCAGGGCAAGCGAGAGCTGTCAGGACATGAGGGAGCACCAAAGAATGGGGCTCAAGCCCGGGCTCTATATTCTCTCCCAACAAGGTGTGTAGTGGTGGCAAGTCCCTTTATCTGTCTGGGTGGCTGTGACTTTATCTGTGAAATGAATGCTTTGGACCTTATCAGGGGTGATGTTGATAATATTTAACCACCGCTTGGGGTCAGGCACTAGCTCATCAGAACAGGGGCTGCTGCTGTGGGCAGAGCTGTGGCCGTGCTCCTCTGGGCTGGCTGGCTTTCCAGTTCTCCCAGCCCCAAACATCTCTGATCCCACACCCTATTTCCGAGTCACTTAATGATTTCATGGTCCACAAAGCCCTTGAGTTTTGTTTCTCTTACTTTCATAACTTTTTACCAAGGTGGTTTATAAGCCAGCATTCTAAACCAATCTAGATAAAAGGCCACTTAACATGATATGATTATCCTGTTCTGTGGTTTGAAACGGTGTGAGCAAATGTATCTAAATATAATCGTGGTATTTGGTGCAGGAGTTAATCCCATTAAGTATGTTTCTTTTTAAACTCAACACATGTTATTTCAAAGGCTCATTACCAGAATGAAAATTTTAGTCTGTGTTTGTTTCTGGCAGATCTTCTGGATCCCGCTCAAGAAGCTCACAAGGCCTTCAAGTGAAAATGTCGCCGAATAAGGTAACAATGTCCTTGCTCTGCCTCTGTTGTTTCCAAGGCTCCCTGTGTGACTTGTCTCTTTCCTAATGCTTGCTAAGTACCTGATGCTTTCCTATGCAGGAAGCTTATATGAACTAATTAACATTTAATGAGAGGAAACCAACTGATTAGAATGCTTTTCGTGGTACTTCAGCTAATAAATGTTGTATATACTCTCAGCTGCCTCTCGTCAGCATGTGGCTTCTCCCTCTCAACTACACTCTGTTTTCACAGCTCTGACCTGTTCTAGGGTTTTCAGCCATAACCTGGCTGAACAGTTTGCCTTCGTTCATTTGAGGAACGTTTTAGATCGAATATTGAGGTAAATATTTTGATTAAACTTTGCTTACAGCAGTAAGTGAATGAAGCTTCTGAATCCGAATCAAGGCCAAATCATCCTAGCCATGCTTGATGGAGAATAGCAGGAGTTTGATGAAAAGCACAATTTGCCCAGCAGAGTCCCAGGCAGCTGAAAATAATTTTACTTGTGTTTACAAAGGCAATTAGGGTTGTGCTAATGCAGCTCTGGAGGCTCAAACAGGAACGGGGAGGTGTAACTTCAGAGGCCCAGGCATTTCCCATGGGTTAGCTGGGTCTTGCCATTACCTGCCAGTGCCTTGTGAATTACGGAAAGTGCCTGAGGACCGGCTGGATCTAAATTTTCTACACCAAACTTTTGGGTCAAGCATTCTCAGCAAAACAAGCAAACAAAATGCATTGAGGAACAACTCTAATTAATTTATCAACTATTGGAACCAGCAGATGGCGTAATGGTTACTTTGCTGGACTCCCACGTACTCAACCACATTTTGAGTCCTGGACCCAGCAGCTTAAAACTCACGCCTGATGCATGTATGTGTGTGCCCAAAATCCTGAGAGGAGAATGGAGAAGAAAGGATTGTGGCATGGCCATACACCCTCAAGGTGATTTCTCACTTTCTGTCTCTCTGTCTCTGTCTCTCTGGTGAGAGAAATCACCCTATCCTGAAAATCTCTCTAGATGAAAAACAATAAACTATGTACATTTAGTAATTAGCTAATGTCTCAAAGTATAATATAAGGAAGGGGGCTTCAAAAAGTCCATGGAAAACACGTGTGTTGAAAAATCGTGTGGACTTAAAGTCTTTCTTGTGCCAGAATAAATTAATAGTTTAATTTTCCATTAACTTTTTGAAGTCCCTTTGTACATCATTTCATGTAAAGTCTAATTTTAAAGAATATTAAGGATTTCTGTAATATTTGAGTAAATCTTCGTGGATTCAACCTCATAATGTGGCTAGAATAAAAACTAAACATGAAGAGTGTCTTAAGTAGGACAAGGATCAGCTCTGTCCTTTTCTCGTTGTTCACCTACGCTTGCTTAATTTAGTATTATTTTTAGTGTTCATATTCTTTGCAGGAATATTTTAAGCCATAGGACCATTTTTTGGGAAGGTTGGTTTCTCTTAAAACCAGATAAGTCTACTTAAACACGGCCACACAAACTGAAGTGCGTTGTGAAACAGCAAAAAAGAGATGGAGTAAGTAAGGACCCTGTTCTCAACTCTGATGTGCATGGAGCTCCTGACTTCCCCTAAGGTGCGTTCCATGTGCCCTTTGTCATGTGTGACACATGGCAAGAATGAAAACACCAGCATGAGCCTAGATTGTAGTTGTTAGAAGAGTCTGTCTTATTTTAAAATAAAGTCACTATGTGGAGAGATAATATTTTCTTTCCACTCCCCAGTGGATTGCCTAGAATGCCTCCCTCAAAGACCAGGGGCTTAAATTTTGTCTCAAGATACAATCTGGTTGGTTCTAGTTATACTGGAAGAAACCTCTAACGGTCTCACTTACTTCTGTGAGTTCCCAGCTCCGTGACCGAGTTTCAGACAACTGTGGCGGGACCTTTATTTTGCTGGAAGATTGGGATTCCCTTACCATATGTGCTGCAAATGGTGGCTGCAGCTTCCGATGAGCTGTTGAGTTTAGTTCAGATCTCCCTAGTTTCCCATCACACATGGTGATTAAAAAGATGAGTGCTTACTGGGACCTCCATGAACAGAGTCTCCCTAGAAGGTGATTTCAGGGCTTCCAAGAAGCCTCTTTATCTGCTTGAAATCTAAACATCTTGTTGTTGGACGGGTTTTTGTCATGAGGAAGGAGCATTATGTAGGAATGTGGAGTTGGTCATCCCACATCCCTGATTTGCTGGACTCCCACGTACTCAACCACATTTTGAGTCCTGGACCCAGCAGCTTAAAACTCACGCCTGATGCATGTATGTGTGTGCCCAAAATCCTGAGAGGAGAATGGAGAAGAAAGGATTGTGGCATGGCCATACACCCTCAAGGTGATTTCTCACTTTCTGTCTCTCTGTCTCTGTCTCTCTGGTGAGAGAAATCACCCTATCCTGAAAATCTCTCTAGATGAAAAACAATAAACTATGTACATTTAGTAATTAGCTAATGTCTCAAAGTATAATATAAGGAAGGGGGCTTCAAAAAGTCCATGGAAAACACGTGTGTTGAAAAATCGTGTGGACTTAAAGTCTTTCTTGTGCCAGAATAAATTAATAGTTTAATTTTCCATTAACTTTTTGAAGTCCCTTTGTACATCATTTCATGTAAAGTCTAATTTTAAAGAATATTAAGGATTTCTGTAATATTTGAGTAAATCTTCGTGGATTCAACCTCATAATGTGGCTAGAATAAAAACTAAACATGAAGAGTGTCTTAAGTAGGACAAGGATCAGCTCTGTCCTTTTCTCGTTGTTCACCTACGCTTGCTTAATTTAGTATTATTTTTAGTGTTCATATTCTTTGCAGGAATATTTTAAGCCATAGGACCATTTTTTGGGAAGGTTGGTTTCTCTTAAAACCAGATAAGTCTACTTAAACACGGCCACACAAACTGAAGTGGGTTGTGAAACAGCAAAAAAAGATGGAGTAAGTAAGGACCCTGTTCTCAACTCTGATGTGCATGGAGCTCCTGACTTCCCCTAAGGTGCGTTCCATGTGCCCTTTGTCATGTGTGACACATGGCAAGAATGAAAACACCAGCATGAGCCTAGATTGTAGTTGTTAGAAGAGTCTGTCTTATTTTAAAATAAAGTCACTATGTGGAGAGATAATATTTTCTTTCCACTCCCCAGTGGATTGCCTAGAATGCCTCCCTCAAAGACCAGGGGCTTAAATTTTGTCTCAAGATACAATCTGGTTGGTTCTAGTTATACTGGAAGAAACCTCTAACGGTCTCACTTACTTCTGTGAGTTCCCAGCTCCGTGACCGAGTTTCAGACAACTGTGGCGGGACCTTTATTTTGCTGGAAGATTGGGATTCCCTTACCATATGTGCTGCAAATGGTGGCTGCAGCTTCCGATGAGCTGTTGAGTTTAGTTCAGATCTCCCTAGTTTCCCATCACACATGGTGATTAAAAAGATGAGTGCTTACTGGGACCTCCATGAACAGAGTCTCCCTAGAAGGTGATTTCAGGGCTTCCAAGAAGCCTCTTTATCTGCTTGAAATCTAAACATCTTGTTGTTGGACGGGTTTTTGTCATGAGGAAGGAGCATTATGTAGGAATGTGGAGTTGGTCATCCCACATCCCTGAGTAAGTTCAGGTCCTGGCTTTGGTATTCTAATTGTGTGACCTGGGACAAATTCTCTAACCTCTCTGAGCTTCAATTTCTTCATCTAATAATATCCACTTTGATAAACTGTTGTGAGAACTAGGGATTAGATATTCAAAGCATCTAGCCAAATGCCATAAGGCAGACAGTATGGACATGCTAACTACTGTTACTCAGTGTGGTGGTTGTTACAGTTATTCAAATTCATTTTTTTTAAAAAAGAGAATTTTCTCACATACATTAAAATTTTTATTAGAATTCTTAGCTCATTAGAAATTAATTTCCTTCTAGGGCTGAAATAGATCACAGGCCATATACAAGGTTCTGTAAGAGATTGGTGGGGAAAGGCTGGTGCAGGGCAGATCCTAAGAGCTCAGTGACTCAGTCACTGAAATGCATCAAGCCAAGGGTATCAACAGAACAGGTGGCCAATGTCCAGTTGGGAGTTTAAGTCATAGTTCAAAGAGGTACAGCTGGGCTGTGAGGAAAGCTAAACTCATAAATGTTTTGTTAGCCCTTCCAATTGTCTTCTTTTTCCTTGAAGACTCTGAAAGGCAAATGAAGGTAGATCTGTGTGGCTCTCAGCTTAAATTGAAGATGTCAAAGTTCTCATTATAATTACCATGTCACTGGTAGAGACAACAATGTTCGATGCCGTTCTTTTCAGTAGGATAGGGGACTGGGGAAGGCTTTTATTGAACCAGCTATGAATATGATGCTGCTAATAAAAAGCAAAAGTTTAGGCATTGCAGGTTAAACTGGTTCAAGTGAAGTCAGCCTAAAGAGAAAAGAGATTTTAGCATGGCCCAAAGCATTTAGCATCAATTACAATCTAATGTAAAAAGAGATAAGAATGATCTAACTAAAGCGTCTGCTTGGTAGTACAATGATGTAGCAATAATGATGTATTACTATTACATCATTAATAATAAGGGTAATCAGGCTAGTCATATCATGTGGTCTGATCATCTTGATCACTTGAAATTTTATCTCTTGCTTCTTCTATTGATGTAAGTCATCTGCTATTAAGTACTACTTGAAAATGATCTTTTGTTAAACCAAAGTTAATTTATATTCACTGCATATATTGCTATCATTAACATATAGCCAATTAGGTTTTTGTTCTGTGTTGCCTCTCACCTATTAATTCATTTTGTAATTGAACTTCTAAAGATTATAAAACCAGCAGCCCATGTATAAAATCAGGTTACTTTTTTTCTTAATCTAAGTCACTTTAATATTCAAAACAGTAAACAATAACCATACTATGAAAAATGAAATTTGTTATAAGACTAATCTATGCAGTCAGGGGAAAGCAGGGAGAATTCGAATAGATTATTATCTGGTCTTCTCTTATCGGTAAGGTTCTCTACCTTAATTCCCAGGTGGAAATTCAGTACCTCTATCATACCAAGCAAGTTCTGTGCAATGAACTATGAAGAATTGCATATTTACACTGCAATTAAGATTTCCTAATATGAATCATGTGTTTCTATGGTTCATCCTACAGGAACAGCTTTCCAGTTTCATTGGTCAATAGGTCACTTTCTTAAAATAGTGTTATCTGAAAATACCAATTTGTTGCTTGAATGGGGGCAGGGAGATATGGGTACGAAGGACAGCTAATGAGGACGGCATGCTGTTTCACAACTCATGAATGTTGGAAGATAAGGAAAAGCATGAGCTCAGGCATCAGGGCTCTGTGCTTAGCTTTGTTCTGCTTTTTTTTTAACTACATTTCAAGGCTGTTGTGTTGAGAGGGAAATGTTTGAATACTGGATCTCATCCCAGTTGGAACCCTATACCACACAGGTGGTTATCACTGAGCTCACTATCTCTGGACCAATCTATCAGGGGTTTTCATCATGGGGCCCTTTCAGCAAATGCTCTCAGGCACCCAGACCCTGATCATGGCCAGAAGGACCTCATTCTCTAGCTAGTAGTTACTAGAGGGATAGTAAATTCAGGCTTACAATCTAGAATAGCATGTTCACCCTGCTATATTACAAAATTAATATGACACAACTAGCATTTTTCAGGGAAATGCAATAGTATAGAAAATATCAATGGGGGTCATATGTATAAAAAACAAATATTATTATACCAGTTCTGAATCTTTATGGAGGTGAGAGGGTTGTGTGTACTGGGTATTGATATGAAACTGATATAAAGTTGATTGCTACTATAAGTAAGTTCAAAAGGTTTCAAAGCCATATAAGGCAAATTGCAAGTGTTCACCACTCTTTGTATTTTCCCCTTCCTTTCTGGTAACACAGCTAGAACATCTCCTATCTCTCCCATGGTTAGGTGTGCCCATGCAACAAGTTAAAACTTTCATAATAGTATTATTATACAAAGGCTAAAAAGATGTTAATATATCAGTGAAACATTCAAGTATTTAATTTAAGCACTCAAGTATTTAATTTAAGAACTAAAACAGGCCCAAAATCTGTGGTGCAGATGGTAGCATTCCGGACTGTGGAGCTGAAAAGCTGCATGCCAGTGCCTAAAATATGCAAAGCCATGGCGGGATCCTAGAGGCTGGAGGACTGCAGGAAGGGGATCACAGTATGGCCAAGCCCTATGGAGGAGGACACTTTCTCTCTCTCTCTCTTGCCTACATGCTCTATGATGATTTTAAAAAAAAATAAAAGACATTTGCTAGCTTACAAAAAAAGAACTAAAAGTTTAAGTATCCTATTAGAGTCCTGTATTAAAAAAATAAAAGACATTTGCTAGCTTAAAAAAAAAAGAACTGAAAGTTTAAGTATCCTATTAGAGTCCTGTATTATTATTTCATTATGTCTTTTCCCTCAAATACTCTTTCATTCATTTAGTCTCTTAGTTACCAGACATTTATGAAACTTGCTATATGTCAGGAACTGTCCTGGATACAAGGAAACAAGTTAAACAAAACCCTTGCTCTCCAGCATCTTATATCCTACAGGGAAATAAATAAGTAAAATGCAAAATACGTTTGTGCTGAGACCTGAGGAGAATAATAAAGAAAGGAAGAGAAAGAAGTGGCAGGGAAGACGTTACAATTAAAAAAAAAAATGGCCAGAAAAGGACTCATTGATACCATGGTATGTAAGTAAAGACAGACCTTAGGAAAATGAGTCAGTGAGCCATCTGATACCCAGGAGAAGAACAGCAGAATGGCAAAGACAGGGGTGGTGGGGGGTGTGCCTGCCAGGTTTGAGGACCATCAGTAAGGCAAGGAGAGTACAGTGACTACCGTGAGATGTCACAGAGGAGTTCAGTAGTAAAAAGGTGACTAGAGGCTAGAAATATGGGGCTTTGTAAGCCATGGTAAATACCTTATGGTAAATATTCTGAGCTTAATGATGAACCATTGGAGGATGGTTTTGAGCAAAGAAATGATTGAATATGTTCTTAACAGGATCACTCTGGCCACTTATTGACAAGAGACCAGTTATGAGGCAGGTGCAATGGTCTAGGGGAGTTGGTGAGGGCTTGGATTGGGTGATAGAGCATGAATATGAGGAGTGATTGAACTTTGGAAAGAGTTTGAAGGTGAACTCACCCAGATTTGCTAATGGGTTAGATATAGGCCATGAGAGAATGAGAGGCATCAAGTGTGAATTGGGGGTTCCTGAATGGGGAACTGCTTTGGTCCCATTAAAATTGAGTAGAGATGTCAAGTAGATAGTTGGCCATTTGAGTCTAATTCAGGAGACATTATGTTTGCTTGCCTTTAATTTAGAAATTATTTATTTGTTGGAACCAGCAGGTGGCATGGTGGTTAACATAGGGGCTCCCACATGGTTGACTACGGTTCGAGTCCTGGACCTAGTGCCTTGCTTTCTCACTTTCCCTCTCTCTCTGTCTCTCTCTGGTAAAAATTTAAAAAATAAAATGAATAAAATTAAGTAAAATAATACTTTAAAATTATTTATTATTATTATATTTTAGTTTAGTTTTTGCTATTGGACACATGAGCTCACTGGAGACATAAACAGACAGAGAGAGAGAGAGAAAGTGAGGAATCACCCAAGGGGGTGGCCACTCAGAAATCCCTTCTCTTCCCTTATCCTCCTGGGAATTTGGGCATGCACACATATGAAACTGACATGTTTTTCAAGCCACTGGGTCTGGGATTTGAACCACAGAGTTGGTTATGTGGTATCCAGCTGTGTTAACCACTATGACACCAGCTGGCCCCAGGAGACATTATGTTTTACTTCCAGGCTTTTTCAATTCTCCCAGTTATTGTGCAATAGAGCCCTTGTAAATTAGTAGTGGGGAGCTGCATCATCAAAAAGAGGGTCTAACCCCTGATTCAAGGTCAGGTTTCCTCTTCACAAAGGATAATTACTATGCAGATTGTCTTCTTAGGATTCATCTTCATAGCTGGCTAACTCTAGCCAGTTGCATAGTCATAAAGTTCCTTTTTCTGTAGTTTCTATCACGATTAAGGAGGTTTCTTTTGACCACAAGCCAAATTAGCATCTATTACTACAGTTACTGATATAAAGATCTAGCCCATACATTAGGTTCAAGACATAGCTTCCTCATCCCATGATGTAATAACTATGCATTAGTTCATGTAACTCCTTCCTGCAGGTTCTTGGCTATACTTCTAATTAAAATATCATTACTACCCCACAAATTGTTATAGAACATTTTCTGTTCTAAGCTGAGCTGGCCAGGGCACCAAATAAGAGCATCAGAATCTGAGAATTCACACTCAGAAACATCAGAGAGCCCAGCTCAGCCCTTATGATAACACACAGCACCAAGTGACTGCCCCACTATCCTGGAGAGTGGATGTTTTTCTTTTGTGTATGATAGGAGTTTGATGGATTGTGTCTGTTGCAGAGACACAAGGAGAGAAAGGTGACTTGAGTCTCAAAATAGCCCTTTTGAATGCATTAAGAAAAAGCATCTCTGACACAGACAGGAAGAAAGGGAAGGAGGGGCAGGAATCAGTGACAAAATATGCATAGTGCATTGGTCACCAGCATTGATTCACATTAAGTTATCGTCCTCTACTAAGAATGACACTGTCCTTTGCTTTTATTTTAAATGATAAAAACCCTCTAAACTGCACAATTACCTGAAGATTAAATTGATTGTCCATTATCTGTATTTTAACAATCTACTTGGTAAGTGTTTCCTACCATTTCTTCATCACTTCACACCCGGTTGGGGTTTGGAGTAGGTCTTATGTAGGGCTCTATTTGATAATGTGGTGGTCACATATCTGAATACTCTATAAAAGTAAGAACATCAGTGTTAAAGTGAGACAAGAAAAAAAGTCTTATTTAAGTTTTCTTTAAATAGACAAACAATCCCTGAAAGAACCATTAATGGAAGAATCATTCCATTCACAAGGGCTGCAATGTCCTTTACATATTTCAAATTAAACTTAGGAAAAAAATGTGCAGAAAAATATATGAATAAAATTCTAAAGCTAATAGAGGGGGATATAAATAGGCAGGAAGACTCAACAATGTAAAGATGCAAGTTATCCATAAATTGATGTATACATTTGATACAATTTCAAAGACAATTCCGCTGTATTTTGTTTTGTTTTCTTTGTGCATTGTTTATTTGGGAAAAATATTGAAAGAAAGTAGCAGAAGACTATTGAGGGAGACTGATTTAAACTATGTAAGTTCAATTATAAACTTGGGCTAGCAGGTGTCATGATGGTTAAGGCACTGGATTTCTACCTGGTTGAGTCCAGGACCCAGCAGCTTGAAAATCACACCTGGTGCATGTGTGTGCACCAAAATTCCTGAGAGGAGAATGTAGAAGGAGGCAGTGTGGTTTGGCCATACCCCCTGGGAGTGATTTCTCACTTTCCTGTTCTCTTTCTGTGTCTCTTTTTAGTCATCCCAAGTCACAAAGTGCCCTATGGCCAAAACCTAAAAAAGAAAGAAAGAAAGAAAGAAAGAAAGAAAGAAAGAAAGAAAGAAAGAAAGAAAGAAAGAAAGAGAAAGAAAGAAAGAAGCGTTATAAAATTATAATAATTATAGAAATAATAATAGAAAGATTAGGTCAATGGAATTTTCAATGATACTGAAGATTTTAAATAGACCAAATTTTATAAATGATAATGTCATCAGTTAAAATCAATGGAATACAGATTTTTTGCACTAATGCTTTTAGAAAAGCTAGCTAGACCTCTTGGAAAAAAAGAAAACTAGTATTATTTAACATTTCCCCTGATAGCAAGGTATAATAGATTACAAATGGATCAAAGATTTAAACATAAAAATGAATCCAAATATATACTAAAAGCAAAAATGATGTCATCTATACCTTTGAAATGGCAAAAGCCTTTCTAGACAAATTACAATCCATAAAGATAAATTAGAATCCACAAAGATAAAAATTAATGGATTTCAGTACCAAAAAAATTAAATTTGGGGCCAGGCAGTGGCAACAGAGGTTACATAACTGGACCTATATGGGAAAGGTCTTGGGTTTATGTCCTAGCCTGGGACCTCCCTGACCACACAGAACATGTGCATGTGCCCATGACCCAGGCTGACTGAGGCGGGGGTGGATCACAGCATGGAGGACCCTGTCAGATTTGCCTATCTCTACTTCTCTCTCTTTTTCTCTTTCACTTCTAGAAGAAATAAATGAGTAAACTTAAAAATTAAATTTTATGCACAGAAAAAGTATCATAACAAATACAGTCAGCAGAGAAATGACCAACCAGAGAAACATTTCAAACACATAGTACTGGACCAGCAGGTGGCATGGTAGTTAAGGGTGCTGGACTCCCATATGGCTGATTGCAGTTCGAGTCCTGGACCTGGTGGCTTGCTTTCTCACTTTCTCTCTCTTTCTCTGTCCCTCTCTGATCAAATTATAAATAAATAAATAAATAAAATAAAGTTAAATAAAATAATTCTTTAAAAAATCACATAGTATTGGCCAATAAGTGGCATGGTGGTTAGGGTCCTATTTTCCCATATGGTCAACCACAGTTCAAATCCTGGATGTGGTGGTTTGCTTTCTCATTTGGGATCAGCAGTTGGCATAATGGCTATGTCATTGGACTCTCATGTAGTTGACCACGGTTCGAGTCCCAGACCCAGTGGCTTAAACTTACACCAGATGTGTGTGTGTGTGCATGCCCAAGATCCCGAGAGGAGAATGGAGGAGAAGGTATTGCGGCATGGCCATCCCCCCTGGGGGGTGATTTCTCACTTTCTGTCTCTCTATCCCTCTCTGTCTTTCTGGTGAGCATATACACCCTATAGCAAAAAACTCTCAGAAGTAGTATTAACATAATTTTTTCAATATATAGAATTCTCTCAACTTGATAAAGAACAGAAATATAAAATTCATTTTTTTTAAAAGGCTCATAAGTACCTGAAAGGATTCTCAATATCACCCATAATATTAAAAATCCACTTTAACAGTTAGGTAACATTTTCTTAATTTTCAGACTGAGAAAGATTTAAAAAAAAAAACATATGAGGCAAAGGATTCAGACATACTAATTCACTGTAAATGATATTATAAAATAGTTCACCCTCCTAAGAGGACAATTTGTTAATAATAATATCTACCGAATATAAAATATGCATAAATTTTGGCCCAGCATCTGACACTTTGGGGAATTTGTTCCATACTATCTTCACGCACATGTAAAAATATATATTAGAGGATATTCATTATATCATTGTTGTTGGCCATATAGATAGACAGACAACATGGACAACGAACAGGTTGTTTAAACAAATTCTGGTACATACATCCAATAGAATGTTATGCAGTTATAAAAAAGAATGAAGAAGCTCTACTGATCTCATAAAGAGATCCAAGATATATAGCTTAGTTTCAAAAATAAAAAAAAATCTAGATGCCCAGCAATATGTGTCATATGATCTGATTTATTGAAACAAAATGGGACACACATACATGGATGTATAATTATGTGTGTCTTACTCTCTCACACACACATATGTGTGTGTATGCTTGTATGCCTAGAGCACTTCTAGAAAATAGTTCTCCTTCGGGATGAGAACTAGTGAGAAATGGTGATAGGAGGAAGACTTATCATTATATACACTTATTATTTTCAGCTGATATAATAATTGCACATATTTATGGACAACGGTACAGTTTTAAAATGTTTAAATCTATTGCCAGAGAGTCTCTCTCTCTCTCTGTGTGTGTGTGTGTGTGTGTGTGTGTGTAAGAGAGAAAGAGAAATAGAGAGAGAGAAGAGAGAAAGTACCTCCTAATGAGGCATGGTCATACTACAATCCTTTTTCCTCCATTTCTCCATCCCATCAGGATACCCGTGTGTTTTTTCAAGCTGCCCACGCCAGGATTTGAACTACAGTTGGTTATGTGGCTATGGGGGAATCTGTCCTTCTATGCATCACCAATCTAGGGAGCCCAATCCAAGAAATTGATTTCGAAATATGTGAATACAGTGTGTAATGATCAAATCAGGGTAATTAGCATATCTGTTGTCTCAAATTTTTATTATTTTGTGTAGAGAGCATGGAAAATCTTCTATTTTGAAACATATAATAAACTGTTGGTAATTTCAGTTAATCCTGTTGTACTGTAGAACACCTGACCTTATTCCTCTTTATCTATTTGTAATTGTGTACTTGTTAACCAACATTTTTCTATTTCTTTCCCTGCCCTGACCTTTTCTAGCCTTAGTAACCACTATTCTTCTCTCTCCTTTACATGAGGGCATGTAGAATTGTTATGTTCCTTTGAAGGTATCATATTTAGATGTCCATAAATGAGTGAGATCATGACAGTTTTCTCTTTCTGTGCCTATCTTATTTCACTTAGCGTGTTGTCCTTCAGGCTAGTCTGTTGCCTTGAACGAAGAGATGTCATTGCTTTCAATGACTGAATAGTATTCCATTATATATATGTACCACATTTCCTTTACTCATTTGTTCATTGACAGATCTCAGGTTGATTCTATATCATTGCTATTGTGAATGGTTCTTCAATAAACATGGAAGCATGGATATCTCCAAGACATAGTGATTTCCTTTCCTGTGGCTATAAGACCTAGTAGTGAGATTGCTGGATCACACGGCAGTTCTATTTAGTTTTTCAGGGACTCTCCATAGTGTTTTCCATAATGACTATACTTAAAGACTTCTTTCTTGGCATCCTTGTGAGAATTTGTTATTTTTTTGTCTTTTTGATAATAGTCATTCTAACTGGCATGAGATAATATTTCATTGTGTTTTTCATTTGTGTTTTCTTGATGAGTAATGATGTTAAGCATTTTTCCATGTAGCTATTGGCCATTATTTTTTTAAAAAAAATGTATATTGCAATCATTTGCCCATTTTCAAATCAGATAATTTGTAATTTGTTACTATTTGAGTACCTTTTATATTCTGGATATTCATCCTTGAGGTAGTTTGCAAATATTTTCTCCTCCTCTGAGGGTTGTCGCTTTACTCTTAGGTTTTCTTTGCTGTGCAGCTTTTTACTTTGATATAATTCCATTTGTCTTTTTTTTGCCTGTAATTTTGAGATATTACTCAAATTCTGTTTGTCCAGACAAATGTCTTGAAGCATTGCTCATATGTTTTGGTTTAATCTAAATTTTATTTTTGCTATTATCTTTATAATTTATTTTGGACCTATTAAAGAATTGTTATGTTCCTTTGAAGGTATCATATTTCCTTATTTTTTCATTTTTCTACTATCTCTACAATAATATCTTTGCATTTGTTGGAATGGTCCCCTCTTTCAATTTTATAGAGTAGTTTTTGTAGATCACTTTTTTTTTTTTTTTTTTTTTTTT
>NW_006159754.1:8156461-8206252 GCF_000334495.1 Tupaia belangeri chinensis | reverse complement strand
TTTTTTTGGTTAGTTTTTTTTGATCCCTTTTTTTTTTTTTTTTGTAGATGTGCCCTATAGTGTTGGTTGGGTGGGGCATTTGGGCTTTGGCTGTGGGCAGGCACCAGAGTATACTCTTTAAGTGCAGT
This sequence comes from Tupaia belangeri chinensis, assembly GCF_000334495.1. NCBI lineage: Eukaryota > Metazoa > Chordata > Mammalia > Scandentia > Tupaiidae > Tupaia > Tupaia belangeri. The sequence continues at coordinate 8,206,124 of NW_006159754.1, read as the reverse complement.
CACCATGTAATTTCTTAGACTATAATCAACATTGTAGTGTCTGCAAGTGCCTCAGCAGCCTAGATCGTGAGTATTTGTGGAAAGCTCCAGGGATGTGGAGATGAACGGGCTGGGCTATTGGCTCCCCGGGCAAGACTCTGCTTGTTACTATGGTCTTAAAATGGCACTGTGGCTTTGGAGATTGAGTCCTAGGTAGCAGGGGTAGAGAGTATCATGGGCCCCTTCTCTGGAGCAATGTAGCCATGCGGACTTGGGCCACCTTCTATGATGGGCTCTAAACTGGGCTCAGAGTCTATCAGGACTATGGGGCCTCTCCTGTAGCTAGGACTGTAGACTTCTATATTGGGAATGGGGACTGCATATCTCCACTCCCCCAAACTCCACCGACCCCCTCTCCTCCAGCCCCATAAAGAAGAATTCTTGGTTCCAGGCTTATCCTGGATAGGTGCTTCATTTCTCCATATATGCTGCCGTCCCAAGTCTTCATGCCTCAGGGGTTTTTCACCTCTTCCTTTCTGAATTCTTAGACACTCCACTTGAAGTGTGGTTATGTACTGGTTATAGTCTTTCTTTGTGGTACTTTCAGTACCACATCTTGATGACACCTTCCACTTTACATACTTTTGATCCTTGTGTTCGTTTATACCACATGTTAATAATGTATAGTAATTTAGAATATAACATTATAGCATTTCAAATAATGAGTAAAAGATTAAATATTCAATAAATAGTACTGGCACACTGGCTGACTATTTAAAATAAAGCATAGTAGAACGTACCAAAATAAATTTTAGATAGACCAAAGTTTTTTAAAAGAATGATATATTTAATTTGATATATCATTATTATAACTAATTTTTAATTTGATACAGGCACTCACCAGAAAGAGAGAGGGAACATGAGAAAGTGCAAGCTACCAGATCCGAGACTTAAACCATTGTAGGTCATGTGGGAGTCCAGTACCTTAACTGCCATGCCACCTTCTGGCTCCCAGATGGGTCAAAGTTTTAAATGTAGTAAAACAAATAAAACTATTAATAGTCTCAAAAAATACAGTGATTTTCTTTGTCCAATTTGCATAGGGAGAATTTTCAAATCATGTAATAAAAATCATAAAAATTGAGCAATTTGACTACAAAAATGTGAACTTTGGCTCCATTAAAGATATCACAAAGTCAGGACCAGCAGATAGCATGGTTATGTCACTGGGCTCCCACATAGTGGACTATGGTTCCAGTCCTGGACCAGGAGGCTTAAAACTCAGGCTGAGCATGTGTGCATGCATGCCCAAAATCCCAAGAGGAGAATGGAGGAGAAGGTATTGTAGGCATGGCCATCCTAGCTGGAGGGTTATTTCTCACTTTCTGTCTCTCTGTCTCTCTCTGTCTCCCCAAAGAGCACATGCACCCTATAACAAAAATCTCTCTTAAAAAAAAGATATCACAAAGTCAAAAGACAAAATGGGAACAATATTTGCAAGATGTAGATCTAAAATCAATATTGTTAATACTGATAAATATTTTCTTACAAATCAATTAGAAAAAATTTTAAAATAAGCTTAATATGTGAGTAGACAATTCATAGAAGGAAAACATTTAACATATGAAGAGTTTTCAACCATTCTCATAATCAATGAAATGTACATAAAAATAACACATTTCATTTTTCACCCAGAAAACCAGCAAAAAATTTTAATTAATAATATTCACTGTTTTTAAGTATTGGTTCTCTTTTTTTTTTTTTTTTTGGAGAGGTTTTCGCTATAGGGTGCGTGTGCTCGCCAGACAGACAGAGACAGAGAAACAGAAAGGGAGAAATCGTCCCCCCAGGGGGGATGGTCACGCCACAATCCCTTCTCCTCCATTCTCCTCTTGGGATCTTGGGCACGCAAGCACACGCGCCCGGCATGAGTTTTAAGTCACCGGGTCCGGGACGCGAACTGTGGTCAACTACGTGGGAGTCCAGCGACATAGCCATTATGCTAACTGCTGGTTCCCTCGGTTCTCTTTCAAACTATTTGATGCAGATATAAATTAGTACTTTTCTGAACATCATTTTAGGGCTAAAATGAACAGCACAGATACAGTTTGTCTCAATAATTCCTTATTTAGGAATTTACTCCCAAGGAAGAATCATTAAAGTTCAAACTGATAAAAAATTCAGTGATATTCATCACACTTGTTTAGAATAAAGCAAAATTGGAAATTACCTAAATGTTCATCAATGTGGCATTTGTTTCATAAATTATGACAGGTACATCCAATGGAATATTATATTGTCTTATGAAATTCATGTTAGAACATTCACTTTACAAGCTAAGTGACATATGTGATTGTATGCATAAAAAATTAAAATAAAATAGAAGAAAAAATATAAATAAAAATAAAATACATATAGGTGTGCAAGTTTCTCGTTAGCCTATTTCTAAGTGCTTAAAAGTAGTTTTTAAAACCCTACACATAGCACAAAATATTTTATAGAAAGAGAACTCTCAGGAAGCTTGCTCATATAAACATTTGCAGTAGTTTTTATTGAGTGAGAGGAATTAAAGTAATTTTTACTTTCTGTCACACATTTTTTTTTTTCCATGAGAGAGAGAGATGGACAGAGTCAGGCACCTCCCAATAGAGTTTTCACTATGCAGTCCACCCCGAGTCTCAGCTGGCTTGGAGAATGGGCAAGAACACACATCCTGTGTGTTCAGGGATGTCCTGTGACACAACTCAAGACTTCTTCCCGTGGATCCAGTCACAGTACCACAGTGTCACCATCTGGTCCCCTTTTTGTTATACTTTTTAAATGAAATCAGAGCACATATCATTTTATACTGCCACTCTTGTTCCAATTATATAAATCCTGTGTGGACATTTTAAAAATGTAGGGCCAACAGGTGATGTGGAGTTTAAGGTGCTGGATCCCACATTGGCCAACTCCACAGTTCAGGATCTGGATCCTCTGGCTTGAGAGTCATGCTAGGCGTGTGTGTGTGTGTGTGTGTGTGTGTGTGTGTGTGTCTGTGTGTGTGTGTATGTGTGTGCCCAGAATCTCTAGGGGAAACGGGAGAAGAGATTGTGGTGTGACCAGACCCCCTGGGAAGTAATTTCTCATTTTATTTCTCTCTCTTGGGCAAGCATATATGGCCTATAGCAAAAAAAAAAAAAAAAAACTAAAAAGAAAAAAAAGTAGAAAAAATGGAATACTATAAAATGATACTTATGATTTATTAAATAGAGAAATAAGGTTACCAAGTAGTATGTAATATGGAGTAATATTGGAGTAATAATGGAGTAATGTTATTCCATATTTAGAATAAAGTATAGACCCATGTATCCATCTAGAGAGATCAGTGGCTAGTAAAAATGAGCCCAAACATATTAACAGTGGTAATCTCTGCATGATGAGATTTGGGGGTGACTTTTCAGACAATATTGCTGTATTTTTTTTAAGTTGTATCAGTTTTATATGAACATCATTATAGTCATCTCCTAAAACTCATTTTAAGATAAAATTGTCAAAATCTGGACTTACTGGGAACCAGCAGTTAGCGTAATGGCTGGGTCACTGGACTCCCACGTAGTCGACCGCGGTTCGTGTCCCGGACCCGGTGGCTTAAAACTCATGCTGGGCGCGTGTGCGTGCGTGCCCAAGATCCCGAGAGGAGAATGGAGGAGAAGGGATTGCGGCATGACCATCCCCCCTGGGGGGTGATTTCTCGCTTTCTGTCTCTATGTCTCTCTCTGTCTGTCTGGCGAGTGCATGCGCCCTACAGTGAAAATCTCTCAAAAAAAAAAAAAAAATCTGGACTTACTGTAAAAACAAAAACAAAAAATCATTTCCTCCTAAATTACTTCTTAACCTAATTTTTAAAAGCCAGATTATAAAATGATGCAAATGAGGTTGGATTACAGATGGTGAGAAGTGTATGAAGGAAAGACTCTTGATTCATAGACCTACTATCAACAGTTTAGCCATTATGAAATGAAGCCCTTCTCAAGGTATTAAAAAAAACGAAACAAAACAAACTGGGGCTAGCAGGTAGTATGGTGATTAGTGTGTTGTATTCCCACATGGCAGACCATGGTTCAAGTCCCAGACCTGGTGGCTTGAAAATCATACTGGGTGTGTGTGCAAGAGAGAATGGAGGAGAAGGGATTGCAGAATGGCCATCCTTCCTGGGTGGGAGGAGGGGATAATTTCTCACTTTCCCTCTTTGTGTCTCTGGCAAGCATACATACTCTATGGCAAAAACAAAAACCAAACAAACCAAAATAAATAAATAAATAAAAAACCCTAAAACAACAAAACAAAACAAAACAAAAACAAATACCTTATGAAGATTATAAATAGAATTATTCCGTGGATGAACTCCATTACCAGATTACCAGTACGTCAATTGCATACACAGACAAATTTCACCTAGGACTGGTCCGCAGTAAGATGTCTCATAAACTCATAGCCACGTGAGCTCTTCTCAGCTTCATGAGCCAAGAAGGATAAAGGGTTGAGCTAAGCTTTCAAACTGTAAAAACAGGGGCCAGCAGGTGGTGTGGTTGTTAAGGCACTGGGCTTCCACATGGCCACCTATGGTTCAAGTTCTGGACCAGGCAGCTTGTTTTCTCACTCTTCCTTTCTCTCTCTGATCAAATTAAAATAAATAAACAAATAAATAAATCTTTTAAAAATAAAAGAGTACAAAAAAAAAAAGACCTAGAATTTGTTTTCACACAAGATTCTGAATCCTGCTCTATTCTAAACTAGTATTCAAACAGTAGAAGCGCCTTTCATAGAGAACCATAGGTTTTCAAGTGCTGATTTTATTTCTGATTTGTTTTTCATTATTTCCTGAAGCTATTGATGTTTCAGAGGCAGTGGGGGAAGTGAGAAAGCCCTGGGAGAGTTTCAGGCTTTGAATTTCGGAACTCAACCATTCAGAGGTTCATACTCATGTTCACAAAAACAATGTCATGGGGTCACTTTGGCCAATGGAGTGTTTTGTGCGAGGGCTGGAGCTTAGGTTCTGTGCTTGTTTGCCCCAGCAGCCTTTCACCCTTCCCACACTTCCCTTTTTCTTTCTTTTTCCCTTTATATCAACACGTTGTAGCCTGTGACACCAGCTAAATTAATCACTCACTGCACTCAGGGAAGTCACCGCAGGATATAAAATAACAAAGACAACAAAATTATTGCAAGGCTGGAGAGAAGGGAGGGGCCCGTGAATACAGCAGCACACCCTCACCAGCTGTGTTCTCGCAGGGGCTGGATCAGCAGATTAAATCAGAGACTGTTTTTTTATTCCATTTATGTGAATTTGAGAATAGCCACACCATAGTGCCAAGGACCCCTAGGGAAGGGAAATCCCTTCAGAGTACTCTACTTGTCAAAATGAAGGCTTTCCTCAGCACAGGAGAGTCCTCTAGGGTTCCCCTTTGGCAAGCTCAACTCAGACAGATTAAGCTGAGTGGTTACTGGGCAACCAGGGTTCAGAATGTACTCAAGGTTCCTTAAGTCAAAGCCAGTAGAGAAATCAAGCCTTTAGCAGCCAAGAAGATGTGGCAAGCATCCTTGTGGGCCTGAAAATCTGCACAATAGCCCAAGAAGAAGATGGAAAGGATGGAGGCTGTCAGCCTTCTTAACTCAGAAGAGAAAGAACCCTCTGGCGATAAATGTCACCTGGATGCTGGGCAGGGTAATGAGTTCACCAGTGTTCTTTTCTGTCCCTGAATGGACTCTTGTCAAAGTACAATCAGTTGTTCAAGGGCAACCTAGAACTCTGTTGGACCTTTCCAGTTAAACATGTCTCCCACTAACTTGGATAAAGGTAGAAAAGGCATACTTTTGAAACTAGTAATGAAATATAGCTGAGACGACTAGCAAGTATACAAGACAGACAGAATTATGTGCAAGAACTCTTTAAAGCCACAAAGAAGAAGTAAAGCAAAAAAGTGAAATGAGAATAACAATAAACATGTATTGCAATCATAAACAGAAACAAATGGGAATGTAAAATACTGCATTGGGTTAAAAAAAATCAACCGAATAAAGATATAGGAGCTATAACTTGATAACAAAGTCACCCCAGCGAGGTTCAGGACCTTATGTTAAACACAGTTCATGAAGAGCTACTTGAATGAAAATTAAAGAGTAGTGTCTGGGACAAGAGAAGCATAAGTTATATGATCCTCAGCACTGGTCAGATCACATGGGAAGAAGGCCCTCCCTTTGAATAACCGTCATGAACAGAAGAGTATTCGACATATCTGAGACTAGTCTAATGTGGGAAAACCAAAGAGAGCCAGATGGGAGCAAGTTATTGACTGAATTGGGTGCTCCTCAAATTCATATGTTGAAGCCCTAAACCCCAGCTTCTCAGAATGTGACTGTATTTGGAGACAGGCCTGTAAGTAGGTCACTTAAGTTAAAATGAGGCTGTTGAGGTGGACCCTAATCTAATCTGACTGGTGCCATTTTTCACTCTTTAACTTGCCAAAGGGAATGAGCACTCAACAGGGAGACAGAGGTAGAGAGATAAAGTGAGAAGGCATCTTCTTGGGGAATAGTCACACCTCAATCCTTTATGAGTATGTATTAAGTGGAGACATACAATGCCTCTCTTTCATAGTCTGGCTTACTTCACTTAGCATTAAATCTTCCATATTTGTCTACTTCATATCAAATGCCAGAGTGTTTTTTTTAATGTCTGAGTAGTATTTCATAATGTACATGTGCCACACTTTTTCAGTCCATTCATCTGTTTTTGGAGATTTGGGTTGATTCCATGTCTTAGTGATTGTGAATAATGCCACAATAAACATGGATGTGTGAGTATTTTTCTGATTGAAGATTTTCTTATCCTCTGGGTAGATACCCAAGAGTAGAATTGCTGGATTATATGGTAGTTCTATTTGTAGATTTTTTAAGAACCTCCATTTTTCTCCACATTGGCTGTACTAATTTACATTCCCACTGATAGTGTAGGAGAGTTCCCATTTCACCACAGCCTCACCAACATTTATTATCCTTTATTTTTTTTAATCTTAGCCATTCTGACTGGAGTTAGGTCATGTTTCATTGTGGTTTTGTTTGCATCTTGATAAGGAATGTTGTTTCATCTGTGTTTTGGTGCTTATATGTGTTCCTTGGAGAGTTGTCTGTTCAGCTCTTTAATTGAATTGATTTGTGTGTGTATGTGTGTGTGTGTGTATATGTGTGTGTGTGGTAGCTGGCATGTCACTATTAGCCCCATCAACCTCTACCACTTTGAGGTGCTTTCCTTGGCTCCTGGAAGAGACTGCCTTTGGCCACCACCACTGACTCGGGCAGGAGTAGACACCTTATCCAAGGGAATAACCTAATTAAATTCTTATTCTTGGAAGTTTGGATGAAAATGTAGAAGTCTGCCCACCTAGTTGTAGCCTATTTTTCCTTTCTGATAGGGTGCTTTAAGGACCTTAATCTCAGGAACTGGCCTCTGTGACTTGGGTTCAGAAACTCTTCCTGTAGATGGCCACACCAAGGACCTGATGCAATTTGTATGACTTCAGAAGGATGATACTGGACTATGCTATTACAGAAAGGATCTTTTTTTTTTTTCCTTTCTAGAGAGTTTCATTATTGTTGTTGTTTTAGAGAGATTCTTGATATAGGGGGCATGTGCTCACCAGAGACAGAGACAGAGAGACAGAAAGTCTCTCCGAAAAATCACCCCCCAGGGGGGTATGGCCATACCGCAGTCCCTTCTCCTCCATTCTCCTCTTGATATTTTGGGCACACATGCACAAATGCCGAGGAAGAATTTTAAGCTGCCAGGCCTAGGACTTGAACTGTGGTCCACTACATGGGAGTCTAGCAACATAACCATTACACCATTTGCCAGTCCCAAGAAAGGATCTTTTAATTGTAGAGACAGTCTTAGAGTTCCTTTCTAACTCTGAGCTCTGAGAGTGTGTGATACCATTACTCAGGCTCACTGCTAGGATTGTATGTGCTAGTATTAGACACAGTTATGAGGTAAGGCATTCTTATAAATGACATGCATCTCGACTTCTTATATCCCTGTACCCTGTGTCTGTATGTCTTGTCACCCAGGCTAAGTCACCTTCAGTAAAACATAGACATTTAACCCCGTGCATTGAGGAGTTCGAGGAAGAAATCAGGCTTTGACATTTTCTTGGAATTTCCAGGCAGTACCAGGAATATTAATACTCATTTTCCTGGGATACAGGCTACTGATCATTCTGCACAGTGTGAACTGGTGTCTGTGAGTGAATGTGTGTGTGTGTCTTTGTGTGTGTTTGGCTCTGTGACTGTCTCTGCTATCAGTGCTACTTCCCTGTTCTCCTCACTGCTTGTTGGAGTCCTTTCATGTTAACACCCTCCGTAAGAAGCCTTCAGTTCTGTAGCATTGCTCACTCCTAACAAATGCATCAGAAAACAATGCACACCCCTGCTCACTGGTAATCAGAGCAATTACTTAACGAGCACATCTCTATTTCCTCCAGGGTAGACTAATTAAAAGGCTCCCATGCTGTTGTCAGGAATGGACAGAGTGTATTTTGTACTACTTTTTGGAGAAGTTGAAAACTACCATTGGGTTCTATGTGGAGATGTTTTTGAGGTGGCACATAGGATTTGTTTCACCTGTGCCCTTTCAGGGAAGTCTTCATAGTTGGACATTGATTGAAAAGGCAGGGCAAACAGTAAGTATTCTCTTATTTTGAAGACAGAAAGTCAAGAGTTATAGAGCAATGGTTCTCAAACTCTAGCAGCCATTGGGCTCACCTATAGGGCTTGTTAAATCACTGCCAGATGGCCCAGGATAGCTGATTCAGTTGGTCTGGAATGGGGCCTGAGAAGGTGCATTCTTATCAGGTGATACTGATGCTGCTGGCCCGAGACCATGCTTTTAGAACATGGTAGAAGAGAAACTCTGGTCCTCTGTTCCCACTGCTCCTAAGACAGCAGAAACATGTCTTTTCTAGTGGAATCCAAGAGAAAGAATCAGCCTTAGATATGGTGTTATTTTGCAAGATGGAACAGATGCTCATGGACAATTGATTCAAGTAGAAGGGGTATAAACTCTGAATTCAAATCCTGGATCTGCCACTTGGTAGCAGTGTGATCTTCAGTTCATTATTTAATTTTCTTGTTCTGTGTGCTCATCCATAAACAGGGCATAGGATTTACAAGATTCTCTGAGACTATATAAAGTACCAAAGGTAGAGTTTCATAGGCCCTCAGTGCCCAGTAAAGGCTTGGCCCACTCTAGTTTCTTCTTCTCAGGTCTCTGGGCAGTTCTGAGTGTCTTATTTGTTTCTCAGTATTCCCATAATGCTCTGTGGCATCAGGCACAGTTTATTTTCTGCTACAGTGCATTTTGTTAAAAAGATTTGTTTAAAGTGAATCATGCCTTAAGTGATAAAGGATAAATTATTACTTTGCCAAGGACTTGGCATGCAGGGAACGTTTTTTAATAAACAGGAAAAGAAAATAGAACATTCCAAAATTTACTTTCTTTCATGGAAACATGTTAGCACAGAGAGGAAAAAATATGTTGATATAGTACTACTTTCTAAACTCATGCATCAAAAGTTTGAATACAGCCAATTTATACCAGAAGACTATAGTAAAAATATTCATAATGTAACAACATAGTGACAGAAGAGAATTCTGGGAAGACGTGCCAAATGATATGTCATTAAAAAGATTAGTTTAAGGTGAATGATATTTTAAGAGATAAAGGTTAAACTATTATTCACCAGGGTCTTTCCATAGAGTACCAATTTTCTATATCCGTATCCTCTGCTTTCTGAAATCCCAATCGAGTTTATTAATCCTGCTTTTGGTGCTGATAAAAATAAAATCACCTGAAAGAAGTGATGTCTCATAGTACTTTCTACTAAGTTTAATCATAAACTTTGTTTGGGTTAATTATGGCTTACATGGCTTTATCAGCAGATATATCTTCTTCAGCCCTTATTACGTGTCTGACTTTGACTTTGCACAACGTATGTTGCCTACATTAGTGTAGATCATTTTCACAACAACCTAGTAAAGAAGATGCTAAAATTAATTTTTAGATGAGGAAACTGAAGCCTGGAGAAGGAAATAATGTGCCCAAGTTCTTCATCAGAGCAGAGCTTCAAATTCATCTACAAGGCCTTTCCAACCTACTCAGCTCATTCCCTTTCAAAAGAACATCAAATGCTGGAAAGATAGCTTTTTAAAAATTGAACCACATTGGATCCAGTTGTCAACTCTTGCCTTAGCATGAGCAACCCAGTTTTTCATGATTCTGTAAACCGCATTCCAGTGAAAACCAAGTGTGTCCAAAGGCTACTTAGGGTCTGATAAAGGAGACATCAGACCACAGATAACTCTTTCATACCTAAACATCTTCAATCTCTGCCAGGGCAGGGCCTGGCATTTTCTAGAAAGAATGTCAAGCAACTGGAATTTAAAGGATCTCTACTATTAGGTAACTTCTATCTCATTCTTTCAGAGTCAAGGTCTTGAAACCGATGTGAAAAATGAAGGATGATATTTAGAGCTATTTAGTATTCAGTAGCATAACTTCTGAAATACAAACAAATTTAATGCACTTTTGATTGATCCCATAATTACAAAATTTGTTTAAAGCTGTTATATTATCTTCTTATTTGACACAATATGGCACAATTTTGTTATAGGATTGAAAACCAAATAAGACAACTACAGTTGGTAGCATTTCAAAGAAATATTCCCTTTAAGATGAAATCAATCCTGTTTCAAGTTTATTCCCCTGCTTTATGATTGAGGCTCTAGGGGTGTATTTTGCTGAAAAATGTCTTTTTGATATTTTAGAAATTCTTTAGATTAATATGCAGCTGTCATTGCAAGGCAAATCTAGATCTGCTTTTATGTTTCCTCTTTCCCCAGGCTGCAACTGGTAGCTACCTCTCCAGGAGAGACAGTCCACTCATTCCTGATAGGGGCTTGATATTCCAGGTCACACAGCAAAGAATTCATCAACTCATCATCATTTAGAGCATGTCACTTTGTCTATTTACATTAACTGAATTTCTTTGCTTCTTATGTCCAGTATCTTGGTTTTGACATGTTCTTGCTGTCTAATTTTAATTCCTGTTCAGATACACACACATATTCTCACACACGTGTATTCACACCCACCGTGTGCCATACCCTATTATCACAGTTCTCAACATAGCAAGAAAACAATCCAGTGCTTTGATGTATTTCCAAGTATGGGTTCAGCATTTATTTCATTTTATTCAAGGCTTCCCTTCATGTCTTCCCTTCCATTTTGATTTAAAAGGCAATGGACTTTTCTCTCCTAACTACTGACATATTTTCAATTCTTCTGTTTTTAATTCTTCTTTCTCAGATGCAAACGTGTTTACGCATTTCACATGTATTTCCCAAAGGCAGATTTGTAGCCTTCTCCCCACCCTATGAACACACAAGCAGATACAGAATAAAGTAAAATTTGCCAGAAATTGCTTTGTAATACACATGGGACACCAAACAAATCTTTAGACACATACACAGTAAAAGCTACCTGTCAATTCTGCAGCACTTGAAGGACACCCATTGTGTTGGCTTATTTAAAGAGAGCGCATTTTCATTGTACTTCTTTAGATTGGAAGTGAACTCTAACTCATTGGACTGAATAGGGTTGTTGATGTTTAGGAGTTTTGTTACTTAGAAATGGAGGGTCTTTCCATGCTATGAAGTACAATCTAACTAAGGTCAACTCTTTGCCTTTTGTACTTCTTAGTGCTTGAAAGCTATCTAGCAAATATGGATTCCATTCGGTCATTTACCAAGAGGAATTATTACAAAAGAAGATTGGAGGTTGGCACAATATGGCCCACAGACTCAATCTGGCCTTCTTCCTACATTCGTAGTTTTGTTGGAACACCGCCACATCTACTGGTTTACTGTTGTCTGGCTGAGTTCATGCTACAATAGCAAAGATGAGGAGTTGAGAGAGGAACAGATGGCCTACAGAGACCAAAGTATTTACTGTCTTCTAATTTACAAAATGTTGGTGAACTTCGGATATAGTTGTTTGGACTTTGTTATTTTTAAGCTTTTTTCCCCCAAAGAAGACTTATGCTTGGGTCTCCAGTAGACAAAAATCACAAGAGATGTTTTAAGAACTCCATAACAGAGCAGAATGGTCTCTGCCTAGAACTTATAGAAGCATCCCATTTTACTTAACTAGTACAGTAAAATACCTTTAGAATAGGATAAGTGCTAATTTATTATTCATTTAGAAATGAAAAGAAACACTGTTGGTAATTAGGCTGAGATAGCAGGCATAAACTAGGACTGTCTCAGGCAAACTGAGATGTGTATTCACTCTAAAAAGGTACATCAGTGCACCAGATTCCATGAAATAACAATGTGAAAGATAAATACATACAATTTTAAGTTCAGTTCTACTAAAGGATATTCATCCCTAGAACCTTCTTGTAACTGGAATTTCTGCATAGCTGATAGGAATCAAATGGGTGTTTCCACTTCATTTGGGGAATTAACATAAGCTTCTTGGACCATCAGAAGAGGCTTTGCAATTATCTATATAGCTTTTATTAGAAATACATTCAATCACTGTATGTCAATTCAGCTTGTAAAAATGAATTTTCCCAGCATGAATACACTGCATATTAGTCCAGATAAAAATATTATACATGTTTTCATCAAAGGTAATTTTCCATTTTCGTGTCCCTTAAATGTTTTGCTTCTTTCTTCCCCCCATGATATGGAATTTGAAAGGAAAATTGAGCTTGAATAATTTTTTTCTATGACTACCCACCTAGACAATGAAAAAGTAACAGATTAAAGTTACCTTGATTTTTACTGACACTCATTTGTGTCCCAAATGATTGGCAAGTTATAATAGAATGTTTTTTCAAGTTTTTTTTCTTTTTTTAAAGAGAGTTTTTGCTATAAGGTGTGTGCCCTCCCTGGAGAGACAGGGAGAGACGGACATAATGTGAGAAATCCCTCCCAGGGAAGTTGTCCACACCACAGTCTCTTCTCCCCTTGGGATTTTGGGCATGCACACACATGCACCTGGCATGTGGGATCGAGCCACTTTAACCACCACCCCATGGACTGGCCTCCACTCTGCATTCTTATCCCATTAGTTTTTGTGATGAAAAATTAGTCAAGTGAAAAAAGGAAATTGAGCGAAATTTAATTTCTGTGTTGAAAAGCCAGGAGTTAGAAAGGGCATACCTACATTTGTCTATTTGCTCACTTAGACATTAGTGGCTCCCATGTGTCAGGATTTCTGTCTTTCAGTAGACAGTTTTTCTTTTTTTTTTTTTGGAGAGGTTTTTGCTATAGGGTGCGTGTGCTCGCCAGAAAGACAGAGAGAGACAGAGAGATAGAAAGCGAGAAATCACCCCCCGGGGGGATGGCCATGCTGCAATCCTTTCTCCTCCATTCTTCTCTTGGGATCTTGGGCACACACGGACATGCGCCCGGCGTGAGATTAAACCACTGGATCCAGGACTCGAACCACGGTTGACTACATGGGAGTCCACAGACATAACCATTACGCTAACTGCTGGTCCCAAGAATTTTTCTTTTTTCTAACTTTTTAAGAGAATCCAAAGCATCAGTGAATGAGAATGAGCACATGTGAGGTAGTGGAGTTTACATATCATCTCATCAGATCTCATTTTATAGAAGAGGTCTGGGGTGATGAAGTCATTGTCTGTATTTCTCAGAGGAACTAAGGACAGGAAATGGATACCTCTTTAAGCCAGAATGGAAGCACTTTGTCCCAGAATCATGTGATACCAGAATATATCACATATCCTAGAGGCCTTCAAAAAGAAATTAGAAAATCGTTCTGGGGGGGGTCTCCATTTTCTTCTAACCACTTCCTGGCCTATGATACCATGAGTGTATGTTATTATTTGGGCAAATGCCACTTCCCTGCATCTGCAATGGGGCGAAGCCCCACGTGGGTTTAAACCGGAGCGTGGTGTATGGATTCTAGCCCACTATTAGAAAGATACTTTCAATCAAAAAAGACCGAAGTAGTAATTACTTCCTTGTCCTGTTTATAACAAGTAGATTGCTAGAAGTAAGAAAACTACATTATGTGTTTAGAATGTCATTATTAGGAGATTTCCTGCCTCCTCCCTTTCTCTGCTTGGCTCCGTTGTTGAGCATTTAATTATGAAGGCTTCAGTTTACTATAGTTATCACAGTTGTTCGATTTAGACTGAAGTTGATGATCCTGTGTGTAATTCCATGGCCCTGGGCATCCCATTACTATAGAAATCATCTGTGGAGCTGGCAACTTACCAGAGCGACTTTCCACCACGAAAGGCAAGCAGGAGTGGTGGTAGCAAATCGGAGCAGTGGTAGGAGCAGCTGCGGCTGAAAGCAGTGAAGTGGTCTGCCAGAAGGGGAGAAATTCAATCTGTGTGTTGATACTAATGGGACGCACACAGGCCATGCCTAACACAGAGACACCCTTTCCCTAACTGTCAAAATAGGGCATCATCCATGAGGTGCCACAATTGGTATCTAATTGATATGTTTAAGAAGTCCAATTTAATTCCAGTGTTCCCATTTATATAATCCTATTCATTTTCATCATGCTGGCATTGGCCACTTTATGGACTGAAAGCAGAGGGAAAGGAGGGAGGAGGGAGAGAAGGAATGAAGGAGAAAAGGAAGGAAGAAAGAAAAAGGAAAGACAGACTAGCTATCAAAACTTGTAACTCTCTGATTTGATGCATTTTTACTGAAGAGAGTCATTCTGGTGTTTTCTTTTCTTTCTTTTTTTTTTTTTTTTCTCTTAAAACTAGGGTTACCCAAAACCTTTCCTCCACAGCTCAAGTCACACAGGAAGAAGTGAGTGTGCATACACATTGGGGACTGCTGCTTTGAATGTTGTGTATAAAAGTAGTCCCTTCAAGCTTTTCTCACTTCTCATCTATGTTCTCGGTTTGATTTTCCTGTTTCCCATCTTCCTGCCTTCAGGGCAAGTGCAGGAAGATGGCCGGGACCATGACAATGCCAAGTAGCAAGAGTCTAACAAGGTTTGAGAATTTGAATTTATGACAGGTGACATCAGCTTATGAAATCCGCACTTACTCTTTTCAAATCACACTCATCGAGAAATACATTGGTATCACAAGACATTGAAAACAAAGTATATTTGATCCATTTTAAATATGAAAAATGCAATCCTAGGCCTTTTTGTAAATACTCCTTTCAGACACGGTAAAATGGCTTGAACCCCCGTTTCAGGCGATGAAAACTAGAAACCACTTACTTTTTCATCTTAGGTGAGTAATAAAATATGGCAGTTAAGTAAGCTGCTGATATTTATTTTAATTCTGGTCTAATATCGTTGGGAAAGGACAAAGACGGCAAAAACTGACAGAATGATTACATACATGAGGGAACTTCAGAAAGTTCCTAGAAAATAGAATTAAAGTATGAGTTTATTTTGATGCCAAAAATTTTTGAAATCCATGGATAACATCTATTTTCCATGAACTTTCTATTCAAGTTTCTTTTTTTTTCCCCCCCCTTTCATGAGAGACAGAGGCAGTGGCAGGAGACAGGCACTCCCAACAGTCTTTAGGCCACAATCTACCCCTGATTTTTACCAACCCTGGTTCATGGGCATGCACACACTGGTGTGTTCAGAGAGGACTCTTGTCAGGAGCCCAGAAGCTTCCATTCTGGTCAGCATGACTGCCGTACCGCCATCCAGCCCCTCTATGAACATTTAGAAGACCCCTCATGTTACCGCCCTACACCTAATTATTCCCAAGCTATGTTTTATGTTCCTAAAGTCCTTAGCTTTCCTCACTTTCTAAGAAAAGGTGGGCTCACTCTCCTGGGGGGTCACCCTTTTGAAGCTCCACAAGGTCTCTGCTTGACATGCCCATTTTTATTTTTTAAGGGGGAAAAAACCTACGCTAAATGGAATATTGAACCATTTTTAGCCCTGCTTACTTTTCTGCTCCTTTTCTTACATTTCATCCTAGTTTGGATTCAGGAGGCAAAAACATTATGGAGATGGTGTTATCCAACTGAAAGAAAAGCTGATGGCGACTGTGTTCTCATATTACTAGGGGTTAGCAGAGAGCTACTTTAATATGACAGCTAATATAACTCATTGATGTGATTACTCAAAGAGAAGAATGCCATTGGTGTCTGGTTACATCCCAGTGGTTACAGCTAGATAGGCCAGATGGACGGGATCCAGCGAGATGGGCTGACAGACCTGCAGACATTTTTTGGACTGGGGGAGGTAGACTTCATGAATCAGGCAAAGGAGAAGGTGCCCCAACTAATGATATACTTTTTAATCCTGAGGTTCTTAAATAAGACCTGGATTAAAAGAACTAGGCTTGGGGTCCGTTTGCTGATGCTAAGCCAAATATTTTGAATAAGCAGTTTCCTATCACGAATGATGATGATTGACTGTTAAAGCCATCTTAGGTTGACTTTAAAAATAATGAAATTGAAAGTCAAGACTAGAAAAGCAAGTTACTGTTCAGAATCGGTCTGTGGCTGTAAAATTGCCCTGCTTCCATCAGCAAACAATGTAGCCAGAGCTACAGAGAACAGTATGGCTGAGAGAGACTTCAACTTCAACTTGCCTGGACTCTTTATTAGACGTTGGAAAACCCCATCAGACAGGATTCCCTCAGGAAACAGAAGACACATTTGAAAGACTTAATTAAAGGGAGGTTTTCGAAGGGACCATTTACAGTGGTTTGGGCCGAGCTATGGATGTCGAAGTAGTCTGAGTCTAACCATGGCGGGAAGCTTTACCTCAGCTAAGGGGAAAATAGCGAACTGTTACTAGAACTAGGCAAGGGCCAAAGTTGTGGAAAGGGCATACCTCATGGGAGTGAAAGCCCTAGAGGAACATGGTCGCTGCTAAACTAAGCCCTGCGGGGATGGAGAGTGTGTGCGTGCACAGGGTGGGGGCTTACATCCCATCCTCTCTTCATACACAACAACTGCCTGCAGGAAACCCCTTCCACCAGACCAAACGCCTCTCTTCATACACATGAACAGCCTGCAGGAAACCCCTTCCACCAGACCAAACAAAAACAAGAAGATAGAGAAGGACCACAGAGAGCAGCTCCCAGGGCTCAGAGCACAGCAGCACAGTGAATGGAATTAGCTGAGGGAGAGCCAAGAACCATGAGAGCCACCTGCACACAGAGGCCAGAATCAGAGAGAAATGATTTCCCAAAGGCTAGTCGGTAGAGGGCTAAGACTAGAATCTGGCCTTCCAATGCTTGCACGTGATGGTCTGCATGAACCTCTATATTTTCTGCTATGGAGGACCAGGTCCTTCAAGATTGAAATGAGTTGCAATGAATACCAGACTCTCCTTGGATGCTCTTTCTGAATGAGGCAAGTCTGGGAAGAGTCTGGCTCCTGTAAGAGCAGGTGCTTGAACTTCAGAGCTGAGAGGATTTAGGGGTGTGGGCCCCTTGGATCCCAGGGCCTCTGGAGCAGCTGTCTAGCTGAGACAAGCACATGGCAGCCATTAGCAGTACGTGGGCGGGGATGTCAAGTTGCAAAGTCATGAGACTGTTTGTGTAACCCCACACAAAGAGTACTGTATCCACACAAATGAGCTCTGTATCCCGCCGCACAGTTCTGTAGGATACCCATGTTACTACACTGATTCTGCCATGTCTCACGTCAATTTTGAGCCTCTCTTTG
The DNA here is from genome assembly GCF_000334495.1 of Tupaia belangeri chinensis. NCBI lineage: Eukaryota > Metazoa > Chordata > Mammalia > Scandentia > Tupaiidae > Tupaia > Tupaia belangeri. The sequence goes on along the minus strand of NW_006159754.1, from coordinate 8,188,394 downwards.
GAAATAATCTTTGGAGCAAATCTGTGTGTCGCAGAAGAAAGTCAATAGCAATTTGCTTGATTTTCCTGACCAACTTCAATATTAATCAAACTTCTCATGATATTATACAAAATGCAATGGGGTTCAAATGTCAGATCCACTCTCAGAATAAAGATTTATTATACTTGAGATAGATCAAAAGCAAAACAGTAAACTCAAAAATAGTGTGTTAGTCAAGATTCTCCAGAGAACCAGGATGGAGTTCACATCTATCTGTATCTTTCTATGTGTTTATCGAGAGAGAATGATTGTGGAGGCTGAGAAGTTCCACACACTGCTGCCTGAGACTGGAGACCTAGGCCTGAAACTGGGCAAGCCATTATTGTAAATCCCTGTCAGAGAGCAAGAGATGAAATGCTCCAGCTCAAGTGATGAGGCAGAAAAAGGATGCAAATTCCTCCTTCCTCAACCTTTTCACTCTATTCAGGCTCTGAAAAGAATGAATGATGCCCTTCTACCCCCTACCCCACAGACACTTGGGAGGGCCATCTGCTTTACTGAGTCCACTGGTTCAAATGCTAATCTCATCCAGAGACACCTACATAGACACATTCAGAAGTTATATTGAATCTGGGTATCCCACAGCCCAGTCATTTTGATGTATAAAATTAACCATCACAAGTAGCTTATGAAGTGGAACCTCCAAAACTGTTGAACAATAACAGTCATTTGGGAATAATTCATTGTCTCTCAATGTATTAAGGGATGGATGGGCACAGTTAACTTGATTAGGGACATCCAGTATTGTGTGTGAAAATGTATCACTTAACATTAGGTAATTTGTGAATTGACAACGTTTATTGTTATGTAAAATGTTACTAATGTACATAGCCAGACATGGAAAAGAAGGAGAAAAAGAAAGGAAGAAAAGAAAGAAATCAAATAAGAAAGAAAGGAAAGAAGGCAAAAGAAAAGAAAAGAAAAGAAAAGAAAAGAAAAGTAAGAAAGAAAGAAAGAAAGAAAGAAAGAAAGAAAGATTGATTGATTGAGAAGTAGAGATATGAGGTACTTTCTTTTTCATTTGAAAATGTCTGCTATCGTTCAGGTATTATTTATACAATATTCACAGTTAAAACCATAAAAGAAAGACATGTTTTTCTGGAGATATTTAATAAATGCTACAAAAGAGAAGAAACAGAGAAAGAAGTGTGACCATGTGGACATAAAGTTGTATACTACGCATGTAATGCTTATGCTTTACTCACAGATAGCACTAAAATTTGCTCTTAATGCTTTTCTTTTCCCACAGAAACAATGGAAGAAAAAAACGAGGCTTGAGATCTTTGTGAGGGATTCTTACAAACTGACAACAGATTATGGAGAGAATGATCTGGAAGAGATAATAAATGGAAAATTTGGAATGAACCTCGATTAACTAAACTTGAGCACAAGACTTACTATGTAAGTAAGCATAGTTCCTAGAAACCCAATAAATTCAATAGTATTTATGAGTCAGTATGTTTTCATTGTTAGTACACGTTGCTTTTGTCAACATTGAGCTTATCTGCTTTCTAGAAAAATTACACTGCCATATGCCTAAAAGATTAAATTTTAGAAAATTGGTGATGGGGTGTGGGGAACACAAGAGGGAATAAGGAAAAGAACTTAAATGCTATTTAAAAGATTCTTCATGATTTCTTATATGTGACCACATGCAGTTGTTTAGAGAAGGACAAGGTGAGAGATCCATGCTGCAATTTTATCACCTGTCTCCAGCAAGTTTTGCACTTCATTAAATTGCATAAGGTTGTTCTAGCAATCCTTCCATCATATAACTCAGAGACATGGATATTGGTTTCATTGTTTTCTCATTTCTAAAGCCAAAAGAGAGAGAGAGAAAGAGAGTTCAGATGTTTTAATTTATTTTTCTTCTACAAACAGATGTTCCTAAGAATCCTATTGATTTCTTTTAGAGTCATATGTAGCTCGACTGCCAATTCAAGGAGGCCAGCAATTCAATGGGACCCTTTGCCAAGATGCCCTATGACTTGTCCTGTGTCACCCCTTCAAATCCTTACCACTCAGGTAGAACTGTGAAGCTTGAGCCTCCAGGCAGATAAGTGTGGCAAGAAGAGGTTTGCTTATAATAAGGCAAAGCATAGCTCATGATTACATGAGGTCAAGTAGAAAGAGATGAATGTGTTTAATAATGAATTTTCAGGTGATAAATCCTTGGGAGATATTGACATTGGCTTTTAAAAAGCAAATGTGCATGCTCATCTCTGAACAGATGAAGTGGCCCATGACGATAGTAACCACTGAGGACGCGTGTGCATGCCCTTGGTGGTCACACCTGGGTCTAATCCTGACACTGTAGCTCACTATCTGTGTGCTCGTGAGCACAAAATCCCTCTGAGTCTGAATTTTCCCATCCATAAATATGTACTACTAATAATAACGCCTCCCAGGGTTGTTGTGAGGGTCGAAGAACATAGCTCGTGTAAATTGCTCAGTACACATAAGTGCCCGTAACCTTTTCAGAATAAACAATGAAGTGTTCCTGATCTTTCAGGTTTTAGGATTAAGTTATTCCACCCACAGAAAGTGCAAATCGTTTCCCAGTTGTGTTTCTGACGGACTGCCTGGATAACCACTGCATCTTCTCCCTGCTGTACTTGCCCAGAACTCACTTTGCTGTGTTCTATATTTTAGGGCCATGCTGGATATAGGGAAACTCTTTCAGAATGATGTTAAACTAAAGCTATCTCTAGTTTCTAAAAGTCTGGTACAGGTAAGCCAAAGCAAAAGTGATGAGCCTCCTTAAAGTATCTGGGTGGAGATAGGGCAGGGTCCAGGGTGGGATCCATTTCTGGAGTGGAATCATCCAATGCTCTCTCCCTAGGGAAGCCATGGCTAAGGCACTAGCTGAACGGACATCCAGGAAACATAGGAGCCATGGCCAGAGGGGTGGGACATAAAGGAAAGAACAGGGAAGGCTTGGAGATGGCCATTGAAAGTCATCCAGGATGGAATTAAGCCAGGAGATGGGTGTTACCTTCTCAGAGAACAAGCATGTTTGGGGAAAAGAGCAGAAGACTAAAGCAGTCCAGGACTCTCCCACGTAAGTAGCTCATGCATTCTCTTCCATTTGAATTACTTAACACATCACCCATTTCCCAGTCACTAGCACCTGAGAATTCCAGTATGAGAAATACATTATAAACATGTAAGTGATGAAAAGCTCTCACAATAACTCACTGTTTTAATTCGAGGAATTTGATGAGGTATTTCACAAAGCGTTGGAAATGGCTTAGGGTTACTTAGGATTTTGCATCCTCTCACTGCTACCTACTGGTCATGGGCTTTCAGACAGGAGTTGACATTGCTGAGCTTTCATTTTCTTATCTATAAAGTGGGGTGAAAATAAAACCAACAGATGAGATTGTGAAGACTAGCCATCTGTAGTGTATTTAATGAAATGGCATTCACTACATGTATCAGGTCATCGGAAAAGTCATGACCTATTTCCATGCAAAAAATATGTCATGACTTCTGATGACCCAACAGAATAGCATTGGTAAGTCAGCTCTCATGTCCTGCTCATTGACAGAATGTGTTGATGGCAACAGTGATCTCCTGGGCTTGAACTGTCAACCACAAAGACAAATAAACTAGCCAACCAGCTAACTAGCTAACTGCTTAAAACCTGGTTTGTTCTTTTCTTGGAAGGCAGATAAAGTCCCTTCCTGCCCCTCCTCCCACACTGTATATGTGCTCACATACCCAGCACCCTCATCACTGATGGCTTCTTCTGCATGGCTAGCCTACATGTGGGCAGGTACTTCTTTCATTGCATCCTTCCCTTCATCCTTAATTCTAAAACCTGAAAGGTCACAGACTGTTTATTATTGGTTCAAAAATGATTATGGGCACCTAAGTAATTGACACAGGCTATCTTCTTTGACCTTCACAACAACCCTGGGAGGTGTTACTTTCCCCAAAATTGAGCTATGATCTGAATATATAGTCATGAGCTTTTCTTACTTGTCAGCAAATAAATGCATATAAAGACTGACTTTGCTCTCAGTGAAGACAAAGAGGTAGAAAAGACAGGGCCACAATCAGGAGGCTGTCGATGCTGAAAGAGCATTTGAACAAAGACACAAAGCAAGGTAGGTATAGATGCCGCTTACCCAAAGTGGGTGGAGATGCTTTCTGTGTGGCAGAGTGGTCAGGGCCTTCCACGGTCAGCCTTATAAATGGCCTCTTCCTCCAGGTCAGCTTTAAAGAAAAGCAAAATCTCAGCACATGGGATCGTTTTAGAAACAAGCTCACCTGCATCCTGCATCTCTAGATTTTGGATGGGCCCAAGAAGATGGAGCCAAGCATTGAGAACAGCCTTTCTGAATCTACGAATTGGAGACAATGGCTTGGTTCCTTGTGTCCTATCTTTTATGGAGAAATGCTTAGACTTTCCACGTTTTCCATCTTGCAGGAGTCACTCGCTCACTGTTTCCTACTCTTAGCCCAATGCTGGCTTTTGCTGCTGTCCTTTTGTTAGTAACTCAGTGCGCCGTTGTAGGCGGCATTAGCGCTAAGGAGGCGGTGGATTACAATGTAGAGGACAGCCTTGCAATTTCCAACAGGAGCTCTCTGAATGAGCACATTGTTTCCTATAATTTCTCTGGAAAGATCACACATGATAATCACTGTTTACAGTATACTGTGTAAAATGATCTTTGTTTGTTTTCTACAATAGATACTGTGTCATTTAATTAATTTAGACTAAAGAAAAGCAATCAACATTCAGTAACAACATTCCCTTAGGGGATATAAATGAAAATTGTTCCACACCCTACACAGCAGTTAGAGCAAAGGAGGTGCTGATATTTATTTATGAACATCAGTGCTCATAGTTGCAAGCAACAGAACTCTGGCTGATTTCAGCAGAGAGGCATGTAGGGAGAGGGTATTGGGCACTTCACTGATCAGTGGGAGAGCTACAGAAACATATTAAAGGCTCAGCAGCCTTGAGTCAACAGGCATAATTGTGTCACAGAGCAGGCCTGGTGAAAAAGCCATCTCTGTACCCATCAAATGAGATGCCACTTAAGCCACAGTCAGCTTTTGGAACATGATTGCCCCACAACTACCAACCACCTTTGGCACCTGAGAAATGGTTCACGTGGTGCCCACTCCTCTGTATCTACGGTTTATGATCCTGCCTGTGGCTGAGTCTACTTCTTGGAGGCGATTATGAGCAAGGATATGGCAGTGTCCCCTTTTATTGTTGGGTGGGCTCTACTTGTCTCTGAAATTCAACAGGCAGGGGAAGTCCCAAGTACGAGGCATTGTACAGCAAAAAAAAAACAAACAAAATGAAACAAATGTTCTCTCAAATCAACACCAGGAATAAGACCTCTAATGTCCCCAGTCCCACCTGCAGAAGTGTGTCAGGCCCTTTCCTTGAACCGAACAGGTAGCCCAGTTGCCTGGCTCTCCTTAAAGAAGGGATGAATCACTATTGGTAAGGATAGATGCAAAAAGAGGTTACCCTGTCCCCTAACACTGTATATGACCCCACTTACCTAAATAGAATCTAGTGCTCTAGTGTTAGAATTCTTCATTTGTGTGCTGATCTTGATCAGTTTTTAAATTGGTGGAAATTTCTTATGTTATGCTCCTGCCTTTATTTACTAAGAACAGCATGTTCTTTTTGTTGGACCCAGGAGACTGAGGTCTTGAATTTGCAGTGATGGTTTGAAAAAAAACTAAGAAAATGTGATTCCTTTTGGAATAGTTATTTGACTATTAAAGTTCCAAACAATTGGTCTGGAGCAACAGTGGAATAAAAAATAAATACAGGGCAAGGAAATACCCTGGCAATGGGCAAAAGGACCAGATAGCTTAGCAGACATTGATAGAGTTCATGTCCAAGATTCCAAGACAAGAGATACTCAAAGAAATAGCTGCCTCTTCTGTAATTGCACTGAAAAATCTCATTGTATTCACACCGTTTTTCCCCTTACTGTCTGATACGTGTTTGGGTTCATATGATTTTTTTTTTTGAAGATAATCCCTGGGTTTATTTAAAAGAAGGCAGTTTAACAATCCACGTTGTTAGGGATGTTTATGGAAGATGAGGCAAAAGAGCTGAGATAGCCAGGAGAGGGGAAAAAAAAAAAAACAAAAAAACAAAAACCCCCTGCAGTTTAGCATTCGTGTCCCTGTAGGATCCTTCTCTATATTATGGAAATTTCTGCAGACCTTAGGCCATGAGTATTGAACAGATCTCACCTTCCACAGTTTCTCATTGACCTACAGCACAATATAGGGTTTTTTGAACATAAAAGAATCATTGACAACCTCTCTATTATTCTAAGAAATTGTTTACCCATGTGATAAAGAAGCCTCTCAGACTTCCTTAATTAAAAGTATGTTACATCGATGACCCACCTTCCTGGCAGAGACACTGAAATCCACCAAGCTATTTCTCCCCTACCAATTAGATCACTTTCTGTCTGTTTGCATCTTCTATCCTATTAGCTCTGGGGTATCACAAGGATAGTTCTCTCTGCAATATTTGTGTACTGGTTGAAGAACAGACTGCCCAGGGCCTCGAACATTTCTGGGCAGCTGAAGTGTCTGCCTTTTGGGGGTAGTATTAATTTGTAATCACATTATCTGTAGAGGTTGGATGAGGAAAGGGCTGAAGGTCTGTCTGTCCTGCTCTTTTCCACCTACCAAGTTGGTTGGAGACTAATTTCAGCAAAAAGCCATATCTCAGCCTCCCATTTCTTTTTAGCAATGATGTCTTGTTATATGGACTCACATGATTTCAGCATTCTTGCATCTGATAACATTAACATATTTGGGATGGAGAGGAAAAGATTGAAGGAGTGAGAAAGGGAGTAGAAGCCTTGCTGAGTCTGTCCTTGGAGTCGTAATGCTCATTTTTCATGTATGGATTTTCTGGACAAGTCAGTCAGGGCAGGGCTTTCAGACTGCTGGTAATTTGCAACGTTGCTTTACTTAAAAATATTTTTAAAACTTAAATTAATTTTTAAAGTTTTTTTCATTTTTTCCATTTATTATTATTGTTTTACATATAATTACTATATATTATTATAGCATACAAAATGTGTTTACCCAGCTTGAATATACTGTATATTAGTCCAGTCAAACTTATTACCATATTGGGACCAGCAGTTAGTGTAATGTCTATGTTGCTGGACTCCCATGTAGTCAACCACAGTTCGAGTCCCGCACCCAGTGGCTTAAAGTCACACTGGGCATGTGGTGCGTGTGTGCCCAAGATCCCAAGAGGAGAATGGAGGAGAAGGGATTGTGGTGTGGACATCCCCCCTGGGAGGTGATTTCTTACTTGCTGTCTGTCTCTCTCTTTCTGGCGAGTGCATGTGCCCTATAGCAATATATATGTATATTGTATGTATACATATATATATATATAACAATTAAAAATCCAAAGAAGAGTAGGTGGCATCTCACACCCTCACTTCAAAATATATTACAAAGATTACAAAGCTGTGATAATCAAAACAGCATGGTATTGGCACAAAAACAGACATGTGGACCAATGGAGCAGAATAGAGACCCCAGAAATAAATCCCAAAACTTATGACCAACAGACTTTTGACAGAGGGCACCAGTCAATTCAGTGGGGAGAAGAAAACCTCTTTATCAAATAGTGTTGGGAAAACTAGGTATCCCACCAGCAGAAAGATGAAACTGGACCTCTCTCTCTTACCATTAACAAAAAATCAGCTCAAAATGGGTCAAAGATCTAAACCTAAGGCCTTAAACTGCTGTTGGATAATGCAGGTGAAACGCAGAGACATCAGAACAAGCAAATACTTCTGAAATAAGACCCTTAAAGCATAGACAATAATCCGAAAAATAGACAAATGGGATAACATCAGGATAAAAAGTTCTGCTCAGCAAATTAGCAATCCCCAGAATGGGAGAATATTGTAAACTATGCCTCAGATAAGGGACTGATAACCAGAATATACAGGAAATTCAAGCAACTTACCCAATTAAAAGATGGGAAAATGAGCTGAACAAGCAACTTTCTAAGGAAGACACTTGCATAGCCAAAAAGCAGATGAAAAAATGCTCAATATCCCTTATCATAAAGGAGATGCGAATTAAAACCACAATGAGATACCACTTAATCTCAGTCAAAATGGCTAAGATTAAAAAAAAAAAAAAGATAAGTGTTGGCGAGGCTGTGCTGTAAAAAGAACTCTCCTATACTGTTGGTGGGAAAGTAAATTAGTACAGCCACTGTGGAGAGCAATATGGGGATTCCTCAAAGAACTACCATATGACCCAGCAATTCCACTCCTGGGTATCTACCTAAAGGATAGGAAAATGCTCAGTCGAAAAAATGTTTGCACATCTATGTTTATTGTGGCATTGTTCACAATTGCTAAGACATGGAACCAAACCAAATGTTCATGAACAGATAAATGGATTGAAAAAGTGTGGCACATATACACTATGGAATACTATTCAGACATAAAAAAAATAATAATAAAAAATAAACAAGACCCTGACATTTATAGAAAGTGGATAAATATGGATGATTTACTGTTGACTGTTTGCACTTTATGGCAGCAACTGAAAGATTAGACACTAATGAAGCATGAAAAATGGTTACAGACACTGGAGACAATGTGGGAAGAGGGTGAGAGATGGGGTAGAATGAGAAGAAAGGAGTCAAGAAGAAAAATATAGAGGCAAGACATTTGAAGGACACAAAAGTGGAGGATTGTCTGTTGATGATAACGTATATGATATTTTCAACTGGACTGGTGGGAAGTGTGTTCATGTTGGATACATTAATTTTACAAGGTATAGTGAGGAACAGTAACTCAATGTATAAAATACATTTCAAAAAGTTTTTAATAACTAGAAAAGAAGAATGAAAGAAAGAAGAAAAGGAAAGAAAGAAGGCAAGTAAAGAAGCAACAGTCCAGTGGATTAACACCATTTTACGAACTACTAATATAATTCATAATGTTTGCCTTTTTAAAAAAGACACTCAAAATTCAGTAACTACTTTTTTTTTGGAGGTTTTTGTTTTTGTTTTTTTTGTTTGTTTGTTTGTTTGTTTGTTTGTTTTTTTACTATAGGGCATGTGCGCTCACCAGAAAGACAGAGACAGAGAGACAGAAAGCGAGAAATCACCCCCTGCCCCCAGCGGGGCCATGCCACAATCCCTTCTCTTCCATTCTCCTCTGGGGATCTTGGGCATGCACACCCACGCCCAGCATGAGTTTAAGCCACCGGGTCCAGGACTCGAACTGCAGTCCACTACATGGGAGTTCAGCAACATAGCCATTATGCTAACTGCTGGTCCCAATGTATCACTGCTTTTAAAGTGAGGTTCATTACATAAAGGTGGTATGCATGTAAGAAATGATTGAATTATTGCATAATTTATATAATTAGTTAGCAAGTTTATTTTATATATAATAATACATTTTTTTTTTAAATTTGTAGAGGATGCGTGCACTTACCAGAGACAATCAGAAAGAGAGAGGGAAAGTGAGAAAGTACCCCATGAAGAATCCCTTTCCCTTCATTTCCTCCTCCTTTCTGGATTTTGGGCATGAATGCACATATGCCTGGCCTATTTCTCAAGCTGCTGGGTCTGGAACTTATACTGCACAATTGGCCATGTGAGATCCAGCTTCCTTAACCTCAATGCCTCAGGCTGGCTTAATGCATATTTTTATTTACTTAAACAACAACAAAAAGTTTTAAAACTGAACCACTCTTTTGTACCAGACCAAATTTAAAAAGGCAAAACATTAATGGCACAAAGAGATGTGGTATTATCTGTTGAAGATATTTTGTGGTTTTATCAACCGTTCTAGGGAGAAATGTGCACCTGTTGAAATATCCATTTTGTAAGACAAATAATAATGTGATTGAATGTATGGAAGAAAATGAAATGAAAAAATTTTAAAAAGGGAAAAAAATGAAAAGCAAGCTTTTAGCCAGCCGTCCAATCATCACCAAACATCTAAAGTATTTTACCTCCTCACGTAGATCTCATTCACTCAACTCAACATTTAATGAAATGACTTCTCTATCAGACAACCTGCTGGGAGGGGGCAGGAGGATGCAACAAGAGGTCCATGTAATACCTATACTTAGGGAGCACAATCTAGAGAGCTCATGCTTATAAGTTCCGTGGTGCTGCTGTAACAATACACTCCAAACCAGGGGGCTAAAAAACAGAAACTTACTTTCTCACAATTCTGGGAGCTATAAGTCCTAAATCAAGATGTTGACAGGGCTGATTACTTTTGGTGAGCTCAGATGGAAAATCTGTTTTATGAGCTTCTGGTAGTTGCTGGCCATTCCTTGGCTTGTATCAGCAAAATTCCAGTCTCTGTCCCTGTCATCATATGGCCTTCTTCACTGTCTGTCTCTGTGTCCAAATTTCCTTCTTATAAGGACACTGGGCAATAAGGTCCACACAAATCCAGTATGGCCTCCAGGTTAACTTGGTTATACCTGTTTCCAAATAAGGTCTCATTCTGAGGTAGAGGGTTTTTTGGAGGGAGCATGGTTCCACCAATAACATTATCTTAAAGATCTAATGTAGGGTTGAGATCTTGACTGAAAGAGCCTGGAGGTGTCCTACCAATGTCTAGGAACTATGGAGACGTTGGAAATGACTGTCCTACCAGTGTCTAGGAACTATGGAGACGTTGGAAATGACCTGTCAGAGACAACAGAGGAAAATAGAAGATGGGAATGGGCCACCCAAAAGAAGGAATTGCATCTATGTATCTGTTCTTGCAGAACTAACCAGTGTTGTTATATAAAGGCCGGTCAAGCAGCACCTTTCTCGCAAGGAGTCAGAAACTGAGGCCATCAGACCAGAGAGGGTGGGGAAATAGGGAAGGACACCGCAGCACTCTCTCCTGTACAGGCTTCCACCTGTAGCAAGATCCAGGTGTATTAGGAGAGAAGACATAACCTGAAATAAAGTTCAGAGTTTTGATTATTAGATAGGGACAGACACATTCATGATTAGTTTGAGACTTCCTGAGGACTAAAGTAATCAGAGACTTATTAGCCAAAGTGTCCAAAAAGTCACAGGCCTGGCTCTCATCTAAGGGAGAAGTAGAGGCTAAAATTACCCTACAGGATGGGTAGGCAGGGCGCTCATAGAGAAAGAATAAAGTTGCTTTAGTCGTATCCTGCAGAACCTGGCTTAGTTCACAGCTTTAACAATAGAAATGGATGTCTGGTGTGTTTAAGTACAGAGAGAGTGATTTGACTGTGTTAAAATAATTAATTGGGAGACCATGGGCTGAAATGACTCCATGGGTTCTTACATAAGCAAATCAAAACTCTACTCAGTGTAAACAGTAAAATGAAATTTAAGCTTAACTAATATGAAACCTCCGACTAACCTGTAACTGGAGACTTTACCAATAGGAAATCACCAGCTAAACTGTAACTGGGGACTTTCTGTAGGAGCATATGGATATGAGCCACACACCCACCTATAACCAATCAAGTGATTTCTTTACTCTGCTTCTGCATAGACCTACGGAAGCCCACTGCACATGCTGCTGCTGCAGAACTCTGAGCACCTTCTGGTTTTGAGTGCTGCCTGATTCACAAGTCCTTTAGCACCCAAATAACTTAAATTTGTTTATCTGTAAAATGTCTCTTTTACAGATAAAACAAGAGTTGGAGATGCACCTGCATTCTCCAATCTCCCCCAAGGCTCTCTCAATTCTGGACTCTGAAGGACATCAAAAACATTCCCAGGACCACTGGTGGCAGGCTCAAAAGACAGATGAGGTTGGAGAGCAATAAACTCACTCATGGTAAGCCTGGGTTGATGTCTCCTGGATTCTAGGGTCTGGCTATTTACCTGAGATGCTGGACTTGACTAAGTCTCAGAAGACCAGCAACCTCTAAAACCCACCTCAGAGGTAAAGGGACAGGTGGGGAGAGTTTCCATGGCACTGATCTGCATGACTATCCCTCTCTTGATCTGAGATAGGAACTATAAATCTCCTTGTGTTGATATTTCAGTGTGAGCAGGTCACAAGTTACATCAGCTGGCAATGTCTACACCGGAAGTGAAGACTGGCGTTGGAAGGGAGGGAATAGGAGGGGCAGCCCCCACCTCAGTGGAGGCAGTGGTGACTGAGGAGGGCCTAGGGATATGATGCCTCACTCCAGAGTCAAGGCAGCCATCTGTAGTTCAGCTCTCATCCTCTAGAGGAGGAAAGGAGAAACTTGAGTTAGACCTATTATCCAGCCCAGGAAACAACTAGAAGGAACTGTGTCATTTGACGATTAAGAGTTTTCTGCAGCACATAAAATTATAACTTTAGAGATACACACTGAATGAATTCATTGAGAAACAGATCATATTCTCTTGGGCACACCTACAGTAAGACTGTATTTTCAGCCCAGCAACTGAAGTAATTACAATGCTTAAGGAGGATGGGTAGAATACAGACCAGCCCGTGGAACTATGGGCACAATTCAGTGAGTGTGGGAGGGAGGCTATTCACCAAGGACATCCCAGTTCACCAGCCAACAGATTGACGCTGTAGGAAAATGTTTTCACTGACTACTGAAAGTTAAAAAATGGCATTAAAAAGAGATACATCTTTCTACACTACAAAATTAAGTGTACTGTTTTTTTCAAAATCTGACGGAAACTAGTTTCTGAATTCTATCAGTGTGCAGGAAATGGGAGGGGCAGGGGTAATAAGGATGAAAGCTCTAGCTCTAAGCTGGTGTCAGTGTGCCTGGAGACCATGGAACTATTTTCAGCTGACTATTTCAGGGAACTCCAGTGCAATGGAATGAATGTGTTTCTCAAAGTTTGGATATTGAAATCCTAACCCCCAATGTGGCATTAGAAGGTGCAGCCTTTGGGAGGTAAGGCTTACAAAGGTCAGTGGGAGGCCTCTGCAGGGACCTCGTGAATGAGATTAGTGCCTGTAATGCCTTGTAGATCTCAGAGAACTCTCCTCCTTTCGCTACGAGAGGACCGAGCAAGCAGATGGCCCTACGAACCAGCAAGCAGGCCCTCACCAGACATGGAATCTCCTAGCATCTTGATTTTGGATTTGTTTGCTATGTAAACCACCCAGCCTATGATACTTTGTAATAGCACCCATCTTGCATGCACTAAGTTCTTGGCTTGTTCAGCAGCCTGCATCAGCAGAGGTGCACTCTGAGCACTGAGACACCGTTTTTCTCCTGGAGGAACAGGGAAGGCAGAGCTTAGCACCTATACTCAGAAAAATACCCAACACCTCTTCTGGAAAGGACAGAAGATAAATTAAAAATGATACAGAGGCATTATTCATGTTGTGCACTGTCTTTAGAAAAGTGGTATCTCCATGGATTTCTTTTCTCTTTTTTTTCACAATTATTGAATGACCTATGCTTATTGTGATGAAAGGTGGAACTAATGATCTACTTTTTCATTAGACAATAGACTTTACTACACATGCCCAGAGGTCTGGCTCCAGGAGAAATTACACATGAAGCATTTGAGCACATGTCAACCCAAAAGACATTCCAGCCAATCTCCTGATTTTCTAGATAAGAAAACTGAGTCCAGAGAATGTGTGTCATTTGCTACAATTAGAAAACTTATTATATGGACTCCTAACTGAGAGCTATTCAGAACATGCATATCCACTGTATAGGAACTCACACACTCGCACAGCCATGTCCACACGCACTGACTCACAGAGACTCTAACATATGTATGAACATGTACACACACATGCATACACAGACAAGGATACAAATAAGCACATATATATGCACACACATTAAGATGCACACACACACATACACATATACACACTTAACCAAGTGGCTCAATGAAATTAAATAAAAGGAAGCAAGCAGAATACAGGAATTGTATCAATTTCAGTTAACATCCTGATTGTGTTATTATGCTCCCTAAGAACATTTGCATTTTAACCAATGCCTCCAGAAAACAGAACAAGATTCAAGATCCAAACTAAAGAATTTTAATAGTGCAATTTCAGGCAGAAAATGAGAAAATGGGTGTCTATCCAATGCCCTTCAAGTGCTTCTTTTAGATGAGATCTTTGTCATTGGGACCATTCATCAAAGTAAATATTCTTTAAATGATGTTAACATCTTTTTAAGCAAATCTGGCCCAAATCCATCTAGTTAGAGTTCCACTTTCACAAAATACCTTTTAAAGTTTATTTATATATTAATTCCACAAGAAAGAGAGACAGAAAGAAGGACAGAGGGGAGACAGGCATCCCTCTGGACAGAGTCCCCATGCTGTGCTCCACCCCCAATCTCAAACAGCCAGGACCATGCGCCATGTGCACAGCACACGTGTGGGGCATGGACAGGGCCCCAAACGCAGGGTCTCCCTGTGTGGCTTTAGCACCACAGGGCATTTTGCATTACTGGCCCCCCTCAAAAACAACTTTAAAAATAAGCCATAAAATAATAAAAATATAAATAAATAAATAAGCCATAAAAAATGAGACCCAGGCATTTGATAGAAAGTGGATGAATATGGAAGATTTAATGCTAAGTAAGTAAGCTAGACTCCGAAAGACAGGCATTGTATGTCCCTGTTCAATATATACTGAATGTCTGTGCTCTATAGCAGAAACGGAAAGACTGGAAGGTATAATAGCAGGAAGGGCAGCTGTAGATACTAGAGACAGTATAGGAGGAAGCGAGTAATAGGAAGTGGGTAGTAAGGAGTAAGAGGGAGGGGATCGGGAAAAACAACACATTTAATAGACACAAACATGAAAAGATAACTGTTGATGATACTGTATTTGGTAATATCTTCAACTTGATTAGTATTCACTGTATTCATATTGGGGAAAACCATGTTGTACACTGTGATTAAATATAAATAGAAAATAATTTTTAAATAAAAAATTATAATGGTAAAAAATTGTTAAGTATGGAGCTGGCAGGTGGTGTGGTGATTAAGGGCACTGGACTCTGACATGGCCAACCGCAGTTTGAGTCTCAGACCTGGCGACTTGCTTTCTCTCTCTCTCTCTCTCTATCTCTCTCTATCTCTGTCACTCTGACCTTCTCTGGTCAAATTTAAATAAATAAATAAAGTTAAATCAAATAATTCTTTAAAATAAAATATTTAAATATAACTATAAAAGAATAACATATTTGAGGGAGTTGTCCATTTTTCTTTAACTTTTTCCTCTATGAGAAAACAAACTGACTCAGAACTGTAACCCTGGTTCCCAGCCAGCGGTTTGTCTTACTGCTAAAAGGAGACTACAGTTTTGTTTGCTTTTCCCCAGGCTCCTCCTCATCTTGTAGGATTTAGAGCTTAGCTAAGGATGAACTGGAGTGTGGCCTTCCTGTTTTTAACACTGAAATGCAATGTTATTAGAACAAAATCTTCTTGTCTGCTTTTGCTAGGTTCAATACAAGTGGTTTGCCTGACTCCCATATTATAGCCCCATCATAGTGCACTGGTGTTGTAATAGCTCACGTTGTGCATTGAGGTCAAACTCAGCTATTGATCTATTTAAACATAAATATGACAATTAATTAGAGATGGGCTTAGACTAAAATATCTGACCTTTCTGGGTTCTTCAGAGTATCGCTGGAATAACTTCAAATAAAAGATAAAGATCCTGAGAAGAACGTATTTTCTACCCAAAGATGTTCTCACTTACTGACTTCAGGAGGCTGGGCGAAGGGTCTGCTTCATCAGTATTCAGTGTATTCCACTAGTTTAGCATGAAAAGATCACATCCTTTTACCCCAGAGCAACGCAGGATGGCTGAGGGACAGGCTGGTGAAGAAAAGGCTTGTTTCTTGAAATATGTGTACGTCGAAGTGTAAAAAGAAATACAGGAACATTTTTCACGGGGCTTCTCGCCTCCTGGAGTGTCTGTCATCTCCCAGTGATGGATGGCTGCATGGGTGAGAAGATGGAGCTCCGCACCGCGTGGAGAGCTGCGTTCGTATTCCAGTTACCTTCCAGAATCAGTCACTGACAGAGGCAGAAGTGGAGTTTCCTGGGGGCCCCTCGGTGAGTGAGTGGGCATGCGCATGGATCCCACAAACTCTCTAGGCACAAGGGCACACACACTAAAGTGGCACCCAGTGACTTCACTGCGGCCACCAAGGCCCATGTGACTTGGTCCCTATCTGTCCCTCCCACTTCATCTCACTCCTCCCACTCTTCATCCCCACTGGCCTGTTTTCCTTCTAGCACTTTATCTGTGAGCTTCTCTTGTTTATTGTTTCATTTTTAGAGATTTTTGCCCTAGGGCACATGCACTCACAGGAGAGAGAGAAAGAGACAGTGAGAAGGGAAGTGAGAAATCACTCCTCCCCCCCCAGAGGGGATGGCCACACCTCAGCCCTTCTCCATTCTCCTCCCACGATCTTGAGCATGCACACACATGTCCTGGGTGAAATTTTTGAACCACCAGGTCCAGGACTTGAACTGCAGTAAGCCATGTGGAAGATCAGCAACATAGCTGCTAGGCCATATTCTGCACCCTATTGAATTGTTTCTTACATTCTTTCCCTCCTGTTGATGGACACTAAGTGAAAATGAAGAAATTGTCCTTTCCTTCACTGTATTTGGCCTACAGTACTTGCTCAATAAACATATTTTTTTGTATGAAGAAAAGAATTTTAGAGTTTTAAGGGAGTGCAATGCCATCATGATTTACTTCTCATGATTCCTTCTTCCTTATTAAACTTATTATCTCACAGAATTGACCTTTAAGTCTTCCAAGAAAGAGATTCGCTGTACCAATTGACATGGCAAAGGTGGTTCTAGCACAAGACTGGCAACTGGAACAGAACTGACAGCTCATCTTTCCAGAGTCTCTGGACATGCAGATGTTTTAGAATCACGTTGAATTCCCAGTCCTGCTCTTTTTTTTTTTTTTTAGAAGTTTTTGCTATAGGGCACGTGCGCTCCTCAGACAGACAGAGACACAAAAAGACAGAAAGTGAGAAATCACCCCCTCTTCCCAGGGGAGACGGCCACACCACAATCCCTTCTTTTCCATTCTCCTCTCGGGATCTTGGGCACGCACGCACACGTGTGCAGCATGAGTTTTAAGCTACTGGGTCTAGGATGGGAACTGCAGTCAACTACGTGGGAGTCCAGCGACATAGCCATTATGCTAACTGCTGGTGCCCCCAGTCCTGTTCTTCAGCAGTGATACTCAGGTGGGGCATGATACCCTGATGACCAGGAGAGGTCCATGTAGGGTAAGTGGTCCAGGTGGGGTACAGGTCCAAGCAGGGAAGGTGGTCCAGACTACTCTGCAGTGACATGATGTTAGCACACACACGCACACACCTCACCAGCTCCCACTGCAGTGCTGTGCAGAGCCCTCCCCACTCACAGCAGCTCTGGGCTGTGTTCTGGCAGCTTCAACTCAGCTCGTAATTTCTAAGGCTTTGTCTTAACCCCTGCTGCTGCCCACCAGCCCGAGAGGCTCCCTCTCTGATACTCTGAGCAGCATGACAATGTCTTGGCAAAGCAGCTCCCTTCAGTTTGGGGGTATTGAGGTGCGGGTCTCCTTTTAGGCTCCATGGTGTTCAAGGACTGGCTCTGCTCCTTATTTGCTTCATAATCTCAAGCAAGTTACCTAAACTCACTATGCCTCAATTTTCCCAATTTGTAAAATAGGAGTAATGTAATAAAACGGTTGTGAGACTTAGGTGAGAAAACAAGGTGATAAATAGTAGAATGACCATTTCCTGAATGTATTCTCCTCATTCACTTTCAGCTCAGAGGCCACTCCTCACTGAGGAGTGACTCTCCTTCCCTGACCCACACTGAAATGAAACCCTGTCCAGGCAGCTCTACCTTAGTGCTGATGTTGGTTTCCTTAGAAGTTGTCAGCCTGCAGTCCAACTGGGTAATAAGTGTCTTGTTGATAGGTGACTGTCCTCTCTAGGAAGACACCAGAGTCCTTGCTGTCTTATCTGGCCTGTACCCCTAGTGCCCAGAACAATGCCTGGCACACAGTGAATGCTCAGTTCACGCGGAGTCAACGGCGGAATATGGCTGCCTCACACATGTCACATCTACTAATCCTGACCATTCCACAGAATATTAATGTCATTATCTTGTAAATGGCAAAAATGAAATTGAAATAACATTAATTAATAACCTATAAAACTTTTGCGTGTCTACTACAGGTCAGACACTAAGACATGAGATTTTCGGTTCTTATATATTTATTAAAGAAAAGAGGCAAATGAAGGGAGGATGACTTTAAGACATTTAGGGTTGACCATTTCACCCTGAGCTAGGTACTAATTTTAAATGAATTACTTCTTATGATAAAAAACCAAGAATTATCATTCCCACAATGTTTTGCAACCCCACTTCTACCACATGACAATGATTTTAATGGCCTCACAATTGGAAACTACCTCAGTTTCATTGTATTATGTTGTTAGTAGCAGAATCACCTACAGGGCCTTGACACACATGGGTTTTTTTCAGCCTTTAGGAAGTCGGGCGGAGGTGGGGGGTGGTGGTGGTGTGGTCCGGGCCCGTTCAGCAGTTATGTGATGTGAGCACTGTCTCGGTCCTTAATTTCCAGCTCTGCTCCGCTGTTGGCATTGCTCCTTCACATCTGCTGCTTCACGGTTGTAAGACAGTTGTTGTGTTTCCCTGTTTCGCATCCACATTCTGGTAGCCTTGAACAAAGGTTTGAAAGTTGAAATTTTTTTGGTTGGACACTTTCTCTCCCCAAAAAGAAGAGTGAAGTAGTTATTGATTGACTAGCCACTAAAATGATGGTTGACAGAGGACCAATTACTCTTTAATAAACATATCAGATGATCAGCGATCACAAAGTTTGAGCAATAATATTTGGTCTCTGGTGTCTGAAAATATGTTGTTGAATCAAACACTCGCAAATATTTGGAGTCATGGTAGCAAGTATTAGCTGTTTTCTGAAAATCTGATTGACTATCCAGGATTCAAGCTTCGCTTAGCCTATCCACGAGGGCCATCCATGTGAGTCCAGGTGCCACAGTGAAAACTCAGCAGGGAGGAGTACATCTCACCTTGAATCCACGCCTCTCTAAAGAGAGTTTTAAGTATGGGAGGTAATAGCCATTGATTTGGCAGATGTTGTAAATTAGCAGCCCAATAGCCATCTCTATTCCTTCCCTGCCATGAAATCCTAGTTTGCTCAGTTACCGAAGTAGAGGTACTTGAAGCTCACAGTGTAGGACTGCCCCCCAGCTCCAATGAATGAATTATGATTGGTGTAAATCAGTCATGGCTAATTCTTTCCCACTGGACAACAAATGATCTATGAGGGATAGGGTAGGTGTTACCTAGTTCTGGCTGAGAAGAAGAAAAGGAAAGTGCTGCTGCTGATGGGGCAAGGGATAGTTCCCTTTCTTAAAAGAGAAAAACTTCTAAGAAGGAAGTTCTTTTTCTTCCAGTTTTGAAGGTGGACATGGCATCAGAGCTGTGCAGGCATCTTGGAAGACATCACTGCTAGCACTGTTTGTGTCCAAATCAATCTGGGAAATCACCTACCACTGATTTCTTGTGACGTGAGAAAAGTGCACCCTTATTTAAACATTGGAATTGGTACCCTATAATATACACAAGTATTGTTTGTAAGTTAAAAAATAAAACTAAAGGGACCAGCAGTTGGCGTAATGGCTATGTGTCGCTGGACTCCCATGTAGTCGACCGTGGTTCAAGTCCCAGACCTGGTGGCTTAAGCTCATGCCAGGTGCGTGTGCATGCGTGCCTAAGATCCCAAGAGGAGAATGGAGGATTGCAGGGTGGCCATCACCCCCGGGGGATGATTTCTCACTTTCTGTCTCTCTGTCTCCTCCGTCTTTCTGGCATGCGTGCACACCCTATAGCAAAAACCTCTCAATAAATGAATGAATGAATGAATGAATGAATGAATGGATGAATAAATAAATAAATAAATAAATAAAACTTTTTTAAAAAATGGGGCTGAGTTTTTCCCTTTTCTTATTACTTGAAGCCAAGTATAATTCTAACTTGCACCCATACTCGTGGTCAGGTGCATGAGCTTTTCCTTAGCAAGTTCTCCACTTTCCGGCTGTATACTTGATTTTCAATTGATTTTTCCAGTTTTGCTAAATGAGGCTCATGAAAGCACCTTCCTCATTGACTGGGGTGAGGATATAATGAGCAGCCCATACAAAGAGCTCATTCTGTCACATGGGAAGCTGTCAGAGGTGTCGGCTGCCACTTTTACTTAAATGCATTTGTTTTTAAAATATTTTGAGAACGATATAAAGCTGGCAGATGGAAAAGGAAAAGGAGAAACAAACTCAGCAGTGGAGTTGCTGATGGTCAAAAGACAGAGAAACTGAACATGCAGACTAGCAAATATGAGATTGGAACAATCAGAAAACCTGATTGGGAAGTAGGGGGAAAAGAGGGAGCAGAGTAGCAGGGAGTAGGGAGAGAGTTGCACTGGGAGCCTGTCAGACAGAACTATAAAACTGCAAAATAAGCAAGAGAGGGCATACACATATGATGGGGATAGGGTCATAAAAAAGAATGTGATTGGTGCAGTCAGGACTTGAGATGTATGGATGAATATTCTTCTTATACTTTCACTTAAAAATCTTTCTAAAAAACAGAGAAATAGAACTTCCATATGACCCAGTAATACCACTCCTTGGTGTTTACCCAAAGGATAAGAAAACATCCAGTTAGAAAGACAGTTGCACATCCATGTTTATTGCAGCATTATTCACAAATACTATGGCATGGAGTCAACCTAGGTGTTCAAAAACTGATGACTGGGTTATAAAACTGTGGCACATAAATACTATGGGATATTCCTTAACCATAAGAAACAATGAGACTCTATCATTTGATTCAAAGTTGGAAGAATATCGAAGACTTAATGTTAAGTGAAGTGAACCAGACTTTAAAAGAGACACACTATCGTCACCCAATATCTACTAAATGTCTGCATACTATGGCAGAAATGGAAAGATCCGAAGATATAACAGTAGAGAGGATAAGTATGGATACCAGAGTCTGTAAGGGAGGGAACTAGGTGGTAGAATTGGTGGTAGAGGCTAGGTAGGAGGGGGAAAGGGAAGAAACATTTAACAGACAGAAGAATGTAAAGTTCTCTGCTGAAAAAAATGTGCAATTTTTGCTTTACAAAAATTAAAATAAAAAAAACTCTATATATGGTTGACAGAATGAAAAATGTGCTAAAAAATAAAAGAAGAAAGAAGACCCAGAGATGCAGAGAGTGAGACAGAGAGAGAGACAAAGAAGACCACCTTGATGTGAAAGGAATGGCTCTTGACATCATCGGGGTAGTGGGGAGGCCTCCTGGAGTCTTTGAATTGTTCCTTGCGAATGTGCTATTCTGCATAGAGTTAGGGTTAGTTCTCCCTGATCAGAATCATTCAGATTTTGACTCACCTCCAGGCCCTCACACAGAACGTAATGCAGCATTATAAACTGATCTTCCCCAGTATTGACTCATCACCTCAATTCACACAGCAGCAATGTGTCCATCTTAAAGAGTCCAAGGAAGGACTTCTTTCCTTCAAAAGTCCAAAGTCTACAACTTGGCTTGTCAGTCAGATGACCTTCACCCTGGTGTGGCCAGGGTAGACTGATTCATACCTGTGTTCCCATTATCCTTATTAACATCTTCTTTCATTCTCAAAGTGGTTAGATTTGGAAGAAATGGAGAAAGACACATTATGTGGGCACCCTAGGTATGTGGCCCTAAATTCACCAGACTTAGCTTTCTTCATTCCCATCTTCTATTCCTTTATCCAACCATAAAAATTCCCTGAATTTGCCATATTTCTTCTTGCCTGGGACTCTTATTACATCCCTTTTTTCCCCCCTGCCTAAAACATTTGCCCTCCTGCAACCCTCTTCACTTGGCTAATTCCTACTCATCCCCAGAAATCAGTTACTCTGGGAGGCCTTCTGACTCCATCAGAAGTTACATGTGCATCTACATTAGCAGAGTTATATGCCTTCTTCTTGTTTCCCGTGGTACCCTAAACTTTCCTGGTCTCAGCTTTTCACACCATCATGAAACTGCATCTCTGGGACACACTCTGTCACCTTTCTCAGTCAGTCACTTGCTTCCCCACAGGATTGTATAGTTCTTCCTGTTGTCACGCAACTTGCAAGGTTTTATGGAGCAGTATCCAGGTTGCCCATTGACATCGGATTTGACCAGGGAGCTTTCTGTAGACAATGGAAGGGAATAACACATACATCATGGCTGACGAGGCTTGATGAGCCTTGGTGTGTCTTCACCAGCTCACTTCCTTTTCCTTAGCCATGCAAACAGCATATTCCAGATTACTTCTCCTTCCGCCTGGATCTCCAATTGAAAAGTGCGCAAAGTCGCTACCAACATCATAAAAGAGGATTGAAAAGAAGCGATTGTAACTATTAGCTACTTGAGATTTGGGGGCTGTTACTTCAGGATAGCTCAGTGAAGACTGACTGCTCTGTGTAATCTTTATTTCCTGGCACAGTAAACAACCTGTGGTCAGGGAACATATCTTCCTAATTCACCCTCTTATCAACACTTCCTAGAGCAGCACCCAGGATCAGTCATCTCACCAAGCTTTGTTCAGTGAAGGTATGAATATGTAGCCTTTTGTTTCCTTAGATTTGAGATTGACTATCAGTTTTGGCAAGGTTGATTGGTTACATCTTTAGGAAGCATTATGCTTGTCATGCTACATTTTCATTTACCATTTAACTTGATGTTTACACATAACTGTAAAAGAAAGAGGCATCACCATTTTGCAAATGAGAGAATGGATGTCAGAGAGATTTTTTACTTCTAAGATCATACAGCTATTTAGCAGCAAAGAAAGAAGGGAAACTTTCACTTTTTTAGTACCCAGTTCTGGGGGCCTTTTTCATCCCATCCTTAAACCCAGCTCCAGGGAAGAGAGAAAATAATGATTCCTCTTCACCCAAAGCCTTCTTGGTGTCAGGTTCCACCTGTTCACTTTGACCACCCTTATGGGGAGATACATAGACACCTATCAAACCATTCTATGGGATTAAGTTGGGGGTGTAGAGGCGTTAGCTAAAATGTCTTCACTGTTTTAAAAAGGGACAATTTAAAGAATAGAAAGGAAGAGAGAATCACCCAAATTTAGTTCCTGTCTGGTCTTTGTAGATTTCAGGTGTAAAATCTGAGCTCCCACAGAGTGAATGAGGTTTTTTTTTTGTTCTTAACAAAGGTTGTGTTCAAGAGAACAGGCTCCAGCCTGCCTCACCAAGCCATATTCTCTTAAAATTTCAATAAAGAGTAGTTTTTGGTTTTGGTGCTTTATGTCAAAACCGATGC
Source organism: Tupaia belangeri chinensis (assembly GCF_000334495.1). Lineage (NCBI taxonomy): Eukaryota > Metazoa > Chordata > Mammalia > Scandentia > Tupaiidae > Tupaia > Tupaia belangeri. Next base: position 8,164,995 of record NW_006159754.1, on the reverse strand, counting down.
TTAAGTGTCACATCTTTCTACAGCAACAAATATTTATTGATCACCTCTATGCACAGAGCATTGTGCAGGAGGGAGTCAAGTTAATTTTAAGTGCTTCCTAATTGCCCTTTGAGTGGCTGAGGTTAAGGCAATTCTTAATCAAAACCTTTGCATCGTCTCTACTGAGAAAAATGTGAGGGCAATGCCTCTCTATTTGGCGCTACAGTAAAATCACCTGGTGAGCTTTGAGAACTGGTGGTGCCTGAGTCCCACCTCCTGCATTCTCATTTAATTGGTTGGGAACGTGGCCCTGGACATTGGGATTTTTTAAAGGTTCACCTAGTGGATCTTACTTTCAACCTAGGTTACTGTGTTCAGGAGAGTCCCACTTCTACACTGCCCCTTAAGGTGTCGTCACCAGAAGCATTAGCTCTAATAATGTTAAGGTCAAGAGCTTCCTGACCTAATTCACCAGCTGGATTTGAGAAAAGATGATGGAGCGAAAGTAGATGGCCAGGAAATCTGGGCTCCCGGTCTGGTTCTGTTCCGCTGCTCACTGAAGATGTGACTTACCTTGACTTACGTCCTCCGGATCTCCATGGTCTGCTCTGAGAAATGAAGAATTGGACTAGGTCAATGTTTTTCAAAACTTTTTTCATCAATATATACCTTTAAAATCTCCTCTTCCCAAATGGATATAATTTTTAAAACGGACATCTATCAAATTCCACCTAAAATGTTAATACTGCCTCCCATTAAATACATTGAAGAGACTGTCAGAAGTTTACAGAAGGGGACTGGTGCTTGAATTCAACACAGCATTTTTTCATCCACATGTTGACCAACCCAGCTCAAATTCAAAGTCTGATGTTGAGTGGGCAATGAAGTCATCCTTTATTTATCTTGGAAAACCTGGCCGGAATGCCCACTCTGTCCTTGTAGCTGGGCATGTCTGAGCCATCCTCACATGCCCTCCACTCTTTCTCGGCCAGTGACCATCAGGGGAGCCAAAGGACAGCAGTACTGCTCTACCTACCACACGGATGGAGCACAGGCAGCTCCAGAAGGAAGCTGAGGTAAGAGGCCCTGTCTCCAAAGAGACAATAATCTAACACAGTAACTCTGCCCAGCAGAGAGACCAGTCTGGAATGTCAGGCTCTTGCTAACTTCATCAAACTAATTCTTCTATTTCTGTGGAGAGATACGAATAAGAAAATGGAGGGAGGGATGGAAGCTGCCCCCATATCCAACTGTAGGGGAGCTAAAGTTAGCTAAAGGTCTTTTCTCTAGGAACTGAGGCAAGAATGTGGGAAGGGAAAAAAAAAAGGAATAAATTCCAGTGGTTCTAATGGCCCATAAATCCCTGATTAATGAATGTAAAACTGCCAGTGTTATTTTTGAATGCTTAAGCTTATATCAAAGAGAACTGGGGTGTTAGCCTCTGAGTTTTATTAGGGATAAATGTTGATTTTTATAGGGCTTTTTAAAACAATGAACATAGTTTATGAATCCCTGTGACTAGCTCTGAAATTAGGGGATGGGAGATGATGGTTGTGACTGCTGAAACAGATAGTTCTAACATTCTTCTAACACACAAAGTTACAAATTCTATCATTTAAATATATATATAGGTTTAAATATATACATAGGTTTAAATATATATATATAGCTTAAATATATATATAGGTTTACTATATATATAGGTTTAATATATAAATAGGTAATATATATATATATGTTTAAAAAAATTTCCTGGTAGGAAGAGGGATGAATATGAAAGAAAAATTATAGAATTAGTTTTAACTAATACATACAGTTTCACAGTGCTCAAAATCAACCGTGATTATAGAGGTCATGTTTTAGGAACTAGATCTGTTTAGACAAACCACTCAGAATTCTAGGTATGTAGGGGGAAAAAATGAAAAGCATTGCTTTTTAGCTTAAATCATTTTGTCTACTCATTTTAAACAACTGGAGTGAATGTTGAACAAACAAAAACTATGCATTAAATATTTTCCTCATATATATGCATTTTGATTACTTAATGGCTAATTCTTTCATTTCATTCGATTTCACTGGATGAACAGCAAGGACTTCAATTATCCTCAAACTTTATCTGTCTGTTGCCTTTTAAGTACTATGAGTCTTCACTGTTTCACTTGTTTCTGAGAAAAGGGGTATACATTGAGTGACTAAGTACATCCATGTTGTTTGTAGGTGTCTCTGTAGCAACCATGGCTGGCAAGTATAGCACAGGTGTGGAGGTGGGGTCGACATGTCAATTTTCCAACCCTGCATGATTTCTCTTATTCAAACTGCCCTGCTCACACATATAGGAACTGGTCCTACATACTATATGACCAACCCACAATTGAGCAGATCCAAAGTAGGCAACTGAGTAAAGGGGAACCACAACATTGGCTGGGTTAAACCAGATTTCCCTAATACTTTGAATGAAGAGACACAGAGCACAGTAATCAAAGAATGGCGTGCCCTAGATCTCAAAAGTCATTTAGAGTCAGGGCCACAGCTGGCTCCAGTCCAAGTCAAAGGGTGAGCTGAAGTGATGGGGAAGCAGAAACTGTGTTCTGCAGACAAAGGCAATCTGCAAGACAATGCAGTTACTGCAGAGAAGAGCAAAGATGAGAGACTACATAGTCCAAGAAAGAGGAAGCAAGAGCTGTCACCTGATGACTTAGTCCAGCTAAGCCTAGAGATTCCTCTAAGTCTATATAATTTCACCCTTTTTAAATGGGAGTTCATTGAATGAGTTGCTGTTCTTTGCAATCAAAGTAGTATACCTTGACTAGAATAAGCTTTGAAAAAAAAAGACCAGTGGAGAAGAGATTCTGTTACTTACATGATGTGGGAGGAATTTCTGGGGTTTCAGGTAGTTATTCCTCTCACCATTCCTCAACTGTACCCTGTCTGAATCCTCTGCTGTTTTGAATAAGTAAGAACTGATTTAGGAGAAATATACCATCCTGTTTCTCTATAAAACTACTATAGAGAAATGAGAAAATATTTACCTTTCCTTTTCTGATGAGTTATAGTACATCTACAGCACTTAAGAAGCTATGCCTGGCTCACCTATAGGTCACATGATTGAACAAATATTTAACTATCCACTGTGTGCTCAGAATATTAATGAATAAGAAAATGTCTTTCTCCAGGCATCTGGAGAAATGTACAGTCTAAGGAGACACATATATACTATTAACTATTAGAATCAGATTCATTTCTCAAATTTCTGTTTAATCTCATTATACATCCTGTACATGACTTGTGGATTATTCTATAACATAGAGGACTATATGGGTCATTTCACCGGGAATCTGAGGAGAGCTTCACAGAGATGAGGATAAGCAGTGAAAGGTATCTGGTGTTCCATGTTTTCTGAAGTATGTTCCATGGAACACTAGTTTCACAAGATGTAATTATTGTTAGTATAAATAAATTGTTAGTTAAATTATTGTTAGTATAAATAGATGAATGGATGAATTGATAGACACAAATGGATTCATGGATAATTAGCTTTCAAAAATGCTGGATTTAACAAAGTTCACAGTGTATTTACTAGAGACCTTTTCAGGGCTGTTAATATTTGAGTGTGAGTTCTGAATCTCCAGAAGAAATTATATAACACTGCCCCCAAATTTATTGGGTTACTAAATAATTTTTTCCTTTGAACATTTATAAGAACCAGTGTTTTGCAAGTACAGGTGGAAAAAATAGATTTTTCCTATTTCTGTTTTTTTATTTCTCCCTCTCCCCTCCGTTACCTAGAATAGTTAATTTTGATTGCCATTATGTAGAAACGACAACATTTTTAATGTTAAAACTACTTAGGAAAGACATGCTTACAACTTCCTAAAAGGATCTAGCAATAGCTCCTCACAAAATTTGTTTTATTCCTAAGAAATGGACCCAATCTTACTTAAATAAAAAGAAGACTTCCTCAGATATGGAGAGCATCTTCTTTTAGCAAGTTGCTAAATTCTTATTAAAGTCACATTTCAAGAAGAGCAGGTAGAAAGGGGTGTCCCATACGTCTTGACGGCTTTAGGCCATGTCAGTGTCGAAACACAGCAGCTTGCATTGCACGCGCCTCCTCATTGCCTGTCCGGTCAGTTTGCCATTAGCATTCCGGGGCTATTCCCACGATTGCACAACTGGCTCCAGCTCCCTGCATCCTGCGTGATGTTTGTTCAGCAGAGATGAGAGAAAGTTCTGGCTTCAGAGCCAATAGCAATTCAAAGCCCTGACTGTCTCATGTCTCAGCATGTTTAAATCCAGCTGCTTAATCTGAATCTTTAGTTCTTTACGCCGTTGTGTTTGTTTTCCTTCTTGCTAATTTATGAGATATGAAATGACCTCCTCAAAAGCTTTTATTTGAGGGCTCATTAAAATTCTAGGAAGTCTTTCATTTGCTCATTCCTTCACAGGCATTCATTTGCATGGTCCAACATAATAAGAGGGTTAAGGACAACATGGAAGGACTTCACACAGCATCTCGCTGCTGACCATTGCTGCTACACAGATCGGATCGGCTCTGTGGGCCCATGATGCCATTGGCCACCAGCTTTTTGTCTTTCCTGCCATATTTATGTCAGTTATTAAAGAGACTATGACACACAGAGAGAAATCATTTGGTATGGTTTCTACTTTTTCTTCTCCCCTCCCCACACACACTTGATAGACTTGATAGAAAGGAGCAGGGGTAGGTTAATAAAGCAAACTTTTTTTTGGAGCCTCCTTAGCTCTTTGGTAAAACTTACAGCTTTTACATTATCGTTTTCTTCACAAAGTTGCTATAGTTACTAAAGCATTCGTCCCCCCAACACTGAAAAATTAACAGCCACTACTCTATAACACTTAAACAGTTTTGCCAACTTGAAGATTAGGAGGGTTTTGTTTTGTTTTGTTTCAGCAAACTGCTAATTTATTCCTCTTCATAACATCCTGTTCTCATTTTAGAACCTCTTCTTCTTCTTCTTCTTCTTCTTGTTTTACAGGTAGAGTTTTCCCCTTTCTCTCACCGGGGATTTTAAACCAATTATTTTTAAGTTCTTGTTTTGATTGCCATAGGTGTTTCTTTCTGTGAAGTTTCTTTTCCTTAGAACGTTTGTTCTTTTTCATCTTCTCTGGCTCCTGACTTTGACTTTTCTGAAACGCTAATGATTCTTGGTTGTGCACCCATTTTTTTTTTTTTTTTTTTTTTTTTGCAATGGATTTCTCCAGTGGCCACCAGGATGGCAACTTCTTGATGTTTCGACCTAACTTTGATATTTTTCCATAGAGATTCTGTTAGTTTCTGATTCAGTAATACTGCGTTTGGGAATGTATGTTCAGTGTGCCATCTTGTATTAAAACCAAGAGTTACCTTTGTGTGTGCTCTTCCTTTCCTTAGTAAATATTACGTAAGAAACTTTTTTCCTCCTTTTTCTGATCAGAGAAAGACGAGAGGTAGATAGAGAGAAAGTAAGAAAGTAAGCCGCTAGGTCCGAAACTCGAACTGTGGTTGGCCATGTGAGAGTCCAGTGCCCCCAACCACCACGCCACCTGCTGGCCCTGAACATTTATTTTTTTAATTCAGGATTTTCCCTAGAAGTTGTCAGATTCCCTGGTTACCTTCCAGGTTTGATTTTTGTTATGGCCCTTATTCACATTTTAAAACAATAATAATTTATCAAATCTGTAAGTTCTGGAGTCACTCTGTACTAACTATGACTTTCGCAGTAAGTAGCATGTGCGGCTTTGAGCTCACTGAGTCTCAGTGAGTCTCCTGAAACTGGGATGGTAATTCCCACCTTTCAGGTTTAATGTAAGAACGAGTTATGTATACAAAACAACTAGCAGAGTGCTTGGCACACAGTAAATGCTCAGAAAAAAAGGAAGGAAGAGGACTATGTTTTTTTACCCACATGTTTACCAATGCTAATGCTCTTTATTCCTTTTTGAACATGTAGGTTTCATTTTGGCATGATTGTCTTCCAGCCTAAAGGATTTCCCTTGATATCTCTTTTAGAGTAGTTCTGCTAAACATTTTCAGCTTTTGTATATCTAAAAGAGTCTGTATTTAATTTTCATTTCTGTAAAATATTATTTAGAGAGTTCTAGATTGTTTTACTTTTGGTACTTATAGATATTGATCCACTGTCTTCCGGCCTTCATTATTTCTGATAAGAAGTTTACCGTCATTCTTAGTTTTGTTCCTTTGTACCTAATATATATTTTTCCGTCCTCTAAGCTTCTTTGAAGATTCTCTTTGTCACTAATTTAAAGCAATCTAACTATTATATAAATTGCCTTAGTACATAGCCTTCTACAAGTTTCTTGGGTTTGAGGGTCAACTGAACATTGTGGGTCTGCAGGTTTATAGTTTATAATTTGGAAAACTTTTACCCATAATTTCTTCAAGTATTTTTTATCCCTACCCCTCTTTTTGGAATTACATCTATTTTTGGTTCCTTGAAATTGTCCCATGCTCACTGAAGCTCTATTCATTTTATTTCAGGCTTTCATCTCCCTGTGCTTTCATTTTGGATAGTCTCTATTGCTATATCTGCAAGTTCACTAGTCATTACTTTAGCAATGTTTAATCTGCTGCTAATCCTGCCCAGTGTATATTCTCTACAAAATACTGAAGTTTTCATCTTTCAAAGTTCCAATTGCATCACTTTTATACTTCCTCCAAATAACACGCTTATGTTTTCTCTATCTTTTTGAACATATGAATTTTAGTTATAATAATTGTTTTTAAGTCTATTGTTTTTAATAATTGTTTTTAATTCTATCATCGGTGTCATTTCTGGCTCTCTGGAACTGATTATTTTTGTCCTTCCTTTAAACCCCATTTTCCTCTTTTCTGCATGCCTCTTCTTTGGACATCGAACATGGTGAATTTTACCTTGTAGGAAACCAAATATGTTTATAATCTCCTAACATTCTTGAATTTTTTTCCTAAGATGCAGTGAAGTTATGTGGAAGGAGTCTGGTCCTTCCAAAACTTGTTTTGAATATTTGCTAGGTGAACTAGAACAGACGTCCAGGTCAAGCTAGTTTTCCTCACTACGGAGACAATGCGCTCTGAGTATTCTATACGATGCCCCATATATTAAAAGTCTTTTTTTATTTTTTTGGTGGCTAGGGAGAACACAAATTAATGAATTAATCCTGGTGTATTCCTTTCCAGTAGCCTTTTTCCCTGCCTGTGTCAGCTTCTTCACTGTACACACTCTTCAGTGTTTAGAGGAAGACTCAAGGCAAAGATCTTCAGATTTCTAGAGGCCCCTGCTCTGTGTGGCTGTCTTCTTGGTAACTCTCCTCTGAGAATTATAGTTGCTTTGACCTTCCTTAATCCTCAGATTTGTCTCTCCAACTCAGAGAGGCTTCCAGGTTCTGTCTGGGTTTTCCTCTCTATCAGATGGCCTGGAAACTCTTTCTAGGCACTAAGATGGGACACTTTGTTCCTCTGGCTCTCAGGGATTATTATACTCTATAGACTGTTTTCCAGCCTCTGAAAATCATTTCCGTGCATTCTGTTTGTTTTACTAGCTGTTTAAGGCAGAAGGATATATCTAGACTCTGTTACCCCAGCTTGAAAATCAGCATAAATATTCAATAAATCATGTTATTTTTCATTTTTTACTTTAGCTGTATACTAAACATGGAAGTAGCCCATATGGGTTTAAAGGAGTACTAGATAAAACTGGATATTCTTATCTGTCATACACTCTTCATCTTTGTCTATCAGCACATCTCTATATTTTTATATTCTATTTCCTTTTTAAGACAATAATTCTATCTTATCCAGTACATTTTCCTGTGTTTCCCACTAGTCTTTGCAACAGTTATTTTTAATATTTGCATATTCTTCCATTATGTAGATGCACCTAATTTACTTATTCATCCACTAATTTTTGAGTAATTAGGTTGTTCTTAATTTTCTCTGCTGTGGATAAAACCAAAATATAATACCATTGTGTGTGTGTGTGTGTGTGTGTTTGATTGCATGTGTGTCAAAATCACTAAATTGGATTTCTCTGCAATTTCCAATGAGAGATAAGCCTTAAGAATATTATAAAGTCAGAGCTCTAGTTTTATTCCTCTATTTTTTCTCCTTCTATTCTCACTTTCTCTTTTTCTTTCTCCTTTTTTTCTCTCCCTTCATCTTTTCCTTTTTCTTTCTTCCTGACAAGCATTCATTGAACATCTTCTATGTTCTAGGTCTGAACTGTGAGGTGTAAGTGTGGAGAAAACACAGGATTCTTGCCTCAGTGGAGTTTGTGGGCAGGTACAGAATAGACAGAAAATGGAATACGTAATGAAGATATATAATAAATGCTCTGATGGGAAATTCATTTGAAGAATTCAGATAACATTAGCTCACACAATTCTACATATCTTTCATAAGAAAGTCAGGGACAGAAGGAAAGGATAGGCACTCTGGGTCTTCTTCTTCTCACCAATGTCGTGATGGAGGAACTTGGCAGGGAGTTTAATATTTGGGTTCAAGACCAGACTCTGTTATCTACTATCTGGGTAAATATGGG
>NW_006159754.1:8121526-8152537 GCF_000334495.1 Tupaia belangeri chinensis | reverse complement strand
TGGGCAAGTTATTTAACTTTCTCAATCTGACTTTAAAAAAAAAAACAACAAACTTTTTTTGACAAAGTGTGCATGTGCTCACTGGAGAGAAATAAAGAGAGAGAGGGAAAGTGAGAAGCATCTCCCCACACGCAATGCAATCTCTCCTCTAGTTCTCCTTCCTTTTGGAATTTTTGGGCAAACATTCTCTCGTTCCAAGCGTCTTTCTTGAGCTGATGGGTCTAGGATTCAAACTGTGCAATTAGTCATGCGGGATCTAGTTCACATAACCACCAGACCATGAATTGGCCCCTCCATCTGACTTTAACCTGTAAATAAAAGTCATAACATATTATGGGTGCTGTGCAAACTTAAGACAATGTATATAAACTGCAAGGCATATAGCACGTGCTAAGAAAATGGTAGCTACTGTTATTACCCATTGTTTGATCTTAAGTCAGAGAGCCCCTCAAACTTTAGTTTACTTATTTGAAATTATAAAGGTCCTTTTGTAAAGTTTTACAGAGGCAGTGAGTTTGCACAAATGCCTAGCTTTGGTCTATTTGTTTTATGCTCAGTAATACACAAAGAAGTTTTGTTTGTTTGTTTGTTTTTCCAGAAGCTCTTCTGAGCCAGTAGTTCTCTTCCTTTTCCCTACTCAGGCCCTGAACTGAGGCTGATCTGGAATTCAGTGAGGGGACTTCTTGTCTTTCTTTTTATTTATTTTTTAAGAGACTTCTGCCTTAGGGCTCAATGGAGAGAGCAACAGAGACAATTAGAGGGAAAATGAGAAAATGAGAAATCACTCCCCAGAGGGGATGGCCATGCCACAAATCCCTTCTCTTTACTCTCCTCCTGGGATCTTAGGCACGCACGCACATGCACCTGGAGTGATTTTCAAATCACCAGGTCCAGGACTAGAACCATAGTTGGCCATGGGGGAGTCCAGTGATGCAACCACTATGCCATTTGCTGACCCCAGTGGGGTGCTTTCTTATCTGGAAACCAGCAGTCTTCAGGGAACAATCCACTGGTCAGTTGTCTCCCAATAACCATCTGTAAAGTCTGGCAAGTGCCCCAGATAGTGGTGCAGGCTCTGATTTACAGTGAATAAGCCAAAGTTTTGTGTCGGGGTGGGGGGGAATTAACACACAAAAATAACAGCAAGGTCAAACCTCAAACATTTTCCCTAATAGGAAATATGAACATATTCAGGTCATCTTTGATAAGAAAAGAAAATGACTTCGATTTATTATTTTCTATATTCTATAAGTAGCCATTTAAGAACTTTTATAAAATGGGAACTTCCATGTTCTACTAAAGATTTGTCTCTTGGGAGATATTCTAGTGGCTGACAAAACAGAGACACATAAGTGAGGTTGTAACTTGTGTCAAGACAACCTGAATTTGGAAACCTTCCTTTCCTGGCTGTCAAACATCAAGGCAAAGCTCCTCCCCATTTCTTTCTTGCATGTTTGCTTCTGCTTTCTAAATTCCATGCTCTATAGTTTACAAATTCTAGGTGCTTTACCTGTGTTACAAGAGATTGCACTTCGTAATTTTTAAAGTTCTGCTCAGTGCCTGCTGTTTTACAGCTGAGGAAGCTAAAGCCCTAGTTTAAAAATAATACTACTCAGTGCACATGAATGGAAAGGAAGAGGAAGGAGAAAATGAAACTAAAGTGTTCTGAGCCCATGAGTCACTCTTGAAATGTTCTGATTCATTAGCTATTGGATGTGTGCTGCTGTGAGGAGCAAAGGAGATCAGTTTTAGGCATTTTAGATCAACATCAAGTGTCAGACCCAACATCACCTATTGCTAATTGCTCTTTAATCCTTAGAGTTGGAACTCAGTCTTCAACACCGTCTACTAGCCAGCCATACCAACACTTCTGTAAGACATCAGTTAACAGGCTCTTAAAAACTTGCCTTAGGGGGACCAGCAGGTGGCATGGTGGTTAAGGTGCTGGACACTCCCACATGGCTGACCAGGGTTTGAATCCTGAATCTGGTGGCTTGCTTTCTCACTTCCTCTCTCTCTCATTCTCACCCTCTGTCTCTCTCTGGTCAAATTAAAATAAATAAATAAATAAATGGATGAATAAATAAAATAAATAATTATTAAAAAAAACTTGCCTTAGGTAACATTGCTGAAAATAAGAAAGACAGGCATCACGGGCCTCCTGATAGAAGCATTGAGATGGACATAATTCTACTTATGTGGAATTCCTGTTCAAAATGTACACCCTGAATCTAATGATGAAGAAACATCAAACAAACTCAGATGGAGGGTTAATATACAAAACAACTGACCTCTGGCCTTAAAAAATTCCAATGTCACGAAGGGCAAAATAGTCAAAGACTGAGGAACTACTCTAGATTAAATGAGACTAAAGAGACATGATCATGAAAGGCAATGCATGATTCATGGTTACATTTGGGGCTGGAATAAACACTATAAAGGACGTTATCAGAACATGGATGGGTCAGCTCTGGCCGCCAGAACAAAATGCCGTTGGCTAGAAGGTTTAACTAGAAGATACTTATTTTCTCATAGTTCTGAGGTCTGGAAGCTTAAGATCAAGATGCCAGCATGGTTGGATCTGGTGAGGCCTCCTTCCTGATTTACACTCCATCACCTTCTGCTCTAGCCTCACGTGGCAGCAAAAGAGAGAGGAATTTCTTTAGCGTCTCGTCTTCTAAGGGCACTGCTCCCATCAGACCAGGGCACTACCCTCATGACCTCATCTCCATCAAATCACTTCCCAAAGACCCTGTCTCTGAGTACCCTCACTTTGGGGAGTAGGGCTTCAATATATAAATTTTGAGGGGACACAATTCAATCAATAGCAGTATAGTTAATAAAATTTGAATGCTAACTAAGGCTGCATAATAGCATTATATTGATGGTAAATGCTTTAAATTTAATAATACTTGTAAAAAAATTCTTCTTAAGTAATGTGCCTTTTAGTATTTGGAGACAAAGAGGCTTGTTGTATACAACTTGATTTTTTCTTTTTTTTGGAGAGATTTTCGCTATAGGGCATGTGTGCTCGCCAGACAGAGAGAGACAAGAGAGACATAGAGACAGAAAGCGAGAAATCACAGCCCAGGGGGATGGTCATGCCGCAATCCCTTCTCCTCCATTCTCCTCTTGGGATTTTTGGGCATGCACGCACACGCGTGAGTTTTAAGCCACCTGGTCCGGGACATGAACCGCGGTCGACTACGTGGGAGTCCAGCGACATAGCCATTATGCTAACTACTGGTTCCCTACAACTTGTTTTCAAATGGTTAAGAAAAATAATTCTCTGAGCGTGTGTATTGTAAATAGAGAGAGAGGAGTTGGGAGAATAATAAAATAGCACAAAATGTTAACAGTCAGTAAAGATATGTAAAAAGTATACCAGATTTCATTGTATCGCTCTTGTAACTTTTCTTTAAATTTGAAGTTATCTCCAGATAAAAAGTTTTTAAAATTAAAATGAAAGCATGTGAGTTTTTTACAGCATGCGTAGACATGGAGATCACCATCTTGGGTCCTGGTACATCAAGAGCAGACATTGGAGAGAGTGGGAGGAGACTCAAAGTGATTTGGGTCCTCATGCTCTTAGACGAACGCCTGGGCAGTGGCTAATTTGCAAGCAGATCCTCTAATTTGATGTCGCTGATATTTCACGTTAGCTACTAGTGTATCTACAAACCAAATGAACCAAGTGGCTTCTTTGTTAAATTCTCCATCTTTTGAAAAGGGTAATATATAATTGACGCTCTCTCAGTATTGTATGTCAGGTGCCAGGCACACACCAACTCATAAAAATGTCCTAAGGCATTAATTACCACCGCTAAGGAGAGTAAAGACAGTGGCTCCAGCTAATTGTCAAAATCCCCTCTGCGATTGCTCACTGCCACACACACGGTCAGAGCTTAAGAAGCATGAATTGGCGATGAAAGTTGCCGTCCTTCTTCCTGTGCAGGTAACAGCAGTGATTTCACTGGAGGACACATCAAAAACACCCTGTGCCTGCTCAGGCACAAATACCGTAGCAGGGCTCGGATCCCAAGCAAGGGGCAGATGTCCCGGAATGGTGATAAGCAATTCTGCTTGATTTAGGAAGTGCTAATCAATAGCAAGTTCAGCTTGGGAAGCTGCACAGGCTTAATCATTTTGCATCTGGAACCCAGGAGGGACACACCCCAGCTAAAAGGGAAGGAGAGGGACCTGGAAGGGAAGGGAGGAAAATTGAGGGAGGGAGAGGTTGAAGGCACAAGAAGTGAGTTCACGAAAACGAGGGAACCTTTTTCTTGAGTTAAAAATCGTTTCAACTTTCAAAGACGAAATCTCACCCCCAAGTGAAAGACATGACATAAATGCAAAGGCAAGTGAAGATAAACAAAAGGCCCTGCTCAGATGTTCCTGAGGTGATCCGTCATTGTCAAGGAATTCTTTACACATCATAACAATTCCGAGCACCCTGCCAGCTTGCCTCACATTCTGTTTCTGTATCTTCCAGGATATTTTTTTTTCTTTCCTCCAGTAAACAGCAGTTTACACACAAGGTTTGACTGTAATTTTCATCAAACTGCAACTCATGCAAGTTTGTGAGAGAAGCATTATTACTTACACCCAGCCATAACGCTCTTTTACCTTCAAGGGCCATTCCCTTTATACATCCTGTCAGCCGAGGGTGGCAAGATAACAAGACTATTATTAGCCTGCAAGACTATTCATTTAAATTAAAAATTAAAAGCAGGAGGATTGTGTGCAGGGTGTGTTCAAACTCCTCCCCGGTGAATTTAAGGTGAGTCCCACCCTCCAGCCTCACACAGGATCTTAGGAGGTTGGCAGTGAAAGGGAGGAGGCAAGACGCAGGTCCATGGGCTGCAGCTGTGTGCAGTCCCCACAGAGGCAAATCTAGAGTGAAAACCAGGTCCAACTGGCGGTCCATCTGAAGAAGCTATGCGCTGGCAGAGATGTAGTCACAGAGCAAGGCAAATGGATGGAAAATTGAGAGCAGGAGACCGGAGCAAGAGAGTTATGAACAAAATATAAATTGGTTTCCCACTTAGAGAGTTCCTTGGCAGTTGCAAGTACCACTAGTTTATTGAGTTTCACTAGTTTATTAAGCAATCTCGTTTCATTGGTTTATAAACATGATGATTTTTTTTTTCTCTGACAAATGCTCCAACTACACCATGTTGAGTCTCCCTGCCAGTGGAAGAGCAAGCTCTCTTAAAGTTCTGATCCATTTTCTCCTCTCTCTCAGCTGAAGCTACTGTTGGGGCTCTCTTAGTTGGGAGAGGGTGGTCATGCCATTCCCTCTCGGACCCACTTTCTTTGGCTCTTCTTCCTCCTCTTGAGCTGGGTGGGGTAGATAAAAATGAACACGGCAAAGTTCTTCTGATGTGATTGTGAGGGTGCAGTCTTGTCTCTGTCATTTTTGCTGCTTCTCTGACCCAGGCCAAGGAGTTGTGAACCTCCTCCTCCACATGGCCGAATCCAAATGCTGGGTTCTCAATGGGTCACTTGAGTCTTGGAAAGGCTCCATGGGGACCTGTGTTTGGGAAGTTGTTTGACACGGGATCTAATCTGCCTTGACTTCTATCATGCCTCAGTGTCTCCACAGATCATGACCTATTCCTAGAGAATACCAAGGATGACTCAATCCGGCCACCCTCTATGGTGTCCTGTCAATTCATAGGCAACAACAGCTGGTGTATCTGTCATACTCAAAGTTGGGAGTGAGGACTGTCCCTCTCTGAGTTCCAACTTCTCTCTCCTGTCCCTCTCTCCAGACCCTGACAGAATTATGCACACTGCAGGTCCAAGCTCTCTTTCAGTTTCCCATAAGAGAGGACAAACAGACTCAACTTCTTTCATATATGGAAGGGAAGGAGGATGATTTTGACAGATGCCCAGAGAACATTTGTCAGTGATTATTTTTGTTCTTCTTTCCTTATAGATATTGAGGGAGTGTGAAGAGAGGGCCTATCTTTGTCAACTTAAGACTCTCCCCAAGATCCCGTCCTCTCTGCCTATTCTATCCTTAGATTGACCTGGGTTGGAGGGCTAGAGAAAGGATCTCTTGGCATCAGTACCTCTCAGCACGCCCTTCTAGAGGTAGCCAGTCAGAGCTTTTGCAGCACAGTGGTTGAATGGGATGTGGGAAACTTCAGATGTTTCATCCTTTTCTTTAGGCCCTAACCACAATCCTGACACAGCAGGAAAAATAGAACATGTGTGTAGCAGACCACCCAGTAATTCTACTCCTAAGTATGTATCCTAGAGAAATTCTCACGCATGTGCATGAAGAGATGGCTACAGAAGTATTTCCAGCAGTATTATTTATGATAGTAAAAAACTGAAAACAGTCTAAATTTCTACAATAATGTAATGGGCAAAGAGAACACAGAAGCTGAGCTGGTACCCAGCCAAGTGTGTGCAGGTATACATAGGTATGCACGGCTGCCCAGAAGGGCCATTTTTTTATGATGTGCATCCATGTGTGTTGGTTGGTGCCAGAGATATACTAGTTATTAAATATTTTGAGTGTCACTCCCTGACCATTTTACTAAATAGCTTATAGTAATGAAAATTAATAAACTAAGTCAATATGGGTCAACACGATAGATCTCAAGTGCAGAGTCAAAAAATGCAGAGAGAAATGATACCATTTATGTACAATTTTAAAAGCACATGAAAGAATTCTAATTATTATTTATGACATGTATATATTGAAGTATAAAAGGTCACAATGAACTCAAAATAGTAGTAACCTCAGAACAAAGTGGAACTGGATTGGGGAAAAATACAAAGAAAGAAGCATCTTTATCAGTTATATTTTATTTCTTATCTTCAGAAAAGATCTGGAAATCAAAAACAAGAGTAATAAAATAACAAATAAATTAAGTTCATTTCATCAAAATAAAAAATACTTGTGCATTAAATGACTTTATCAAAGAGGAAAATAACTATTTATAGGGCCAGCCTGTGGCCTAGTGGTTAAGGGGGCTGGATCTCACATTCTGTGGTTTGAATCCTGTGCCCAGTGGTTTGAAAAACACTCTGGGTACGTGTGTGTGTGTGTGCGCCTCAAATCCTGATGAGATGAACAAATAGAGGAGAAAGGATTGCAGCATTGCCATCCCTATTGGGAATGCTTTCTCCTGCTTCATCTCTCTCTTTCTCTTTAGTGAGTTCGTGCACTCTCTAACAATTTAAAAAATGAAGAGATAACCTCAGAATGAGAGAAAATATTTGAAAACCATATATCTGATAAGACTTTAACATCCAGAATATAGAAAGAACCCTTGTAACTCAACTAAAAGACAAACAACTCAATTTTAAAAAGACAATAACCCAATTAAAAAATAATAATAACTGGAAAAATACAGCAAAATACTAGTATTTTTTAACCTTTGGAAATAGGACAAAGTTGTTGGCTTTATTATTCCTTGTACTTGTTTAAAAGTTCAAAAACATTGTGAGTACACTTCTAGGCCCTGGGAGTAACTTTTGAGCTTTTGCTACTCCGTTGCCCAGCACTCTAGCGGCCTGGGCTTGCCTCACCCACAGGAAGACTTGGGCCTGGTCTCAGCACAGGCCTCCTCTCTTGAGTGCATCCACAGGCACCAGGAGTTCCTTGACTTTTGGCACATAATCCACATGCTGTGCCCACTGTAGCGGCGACTTAATCCTCTTCAGTAAGATGTATTTCCTTAGCTTGCTACCACCTCCTAAAGAGCTGAAAGTTTGGTAGGAGAGACAGGCACCGGCAGTTACCCACAATTGCTCTGATCTGGGAGACACAGCCCTCCAGTAGGAATACAACTGGGAACTAAGGGAAATTTCCTCTTCTAATACTAAAGAATCTAATCCAATAAATAGGAAAAAGTGAAAACTGAACCAGATGACCAAAAACCAGTGCAGATCTCAAAGAAATATGAGAAAACAAGGGGTTAATGATCCCCCCAAGTGAATGAAGTACCCCCTCACCAAAAATGGACAGCACAGAGGAATACACAGAAATGTCAGAAAAATAATTCCGAATATCCACAGTGGCAAAATTCAATAAGATGCAAGAGAAAACAATCAGTTCTAGGAGATGAGGACATGAAAGAGGAGTTTCATAAAGAAATAGACACCCTAAAAGTGAATCAAGCATAACTTCTAAAAATGAAGAATACAGTACAAGAAATTAAAATCTCCCTAGAAAGCATTACAGCAGACGGGACCAGCAGTTAGCATAATGGCTATGTCTCTGGACTCCCACGTAGTTGACCGTAGTTCAAGTCCCAGACCCGGCGACTTGAACTCATGGTGTGTGAGTGCCCAAAATCCCGAGAGGAGAATGGAGGAGAAGGGATTGTGGCATGGTCATTCCCCCTGGGGGGTGATTTCTCACTTTCTGTGTCTCTGTCTGTCTGGCAAGTGCACGAGCCCTGTAGCAAAAAAGCCCTATAGCCCTCTACCAAAGAAAAAAAGAAAGAAAGAAAGCATTACAGCAGATTAGACCATTCAGAAGAAATTATTTATTTATTTCTCTTTCTTTCTTTTTTGTTCTTTCTCTTTCTTTCTTGCTTTGTCCTTGCTTTTCTTTTCTTGAGAGAGAGAGAGAGAGAGAGAGATTTGCTATAGGGCACATGCATTCCCAGAGAGACAGAGACAGAGAGGGAGAAAATGAGAAATCAACCCGGGATGATGGCAACACTGCAATCCCTTCTCTTCCATTCTTCTCTTGGAATTTTGGGCATGCATGTACACACACCCTGCATGCGTTTCAAGCCACTGGGTACAAGACTAGAACCACAGTCGGACATGTGGGAGTTCAGCAATGTAGCCATTACACCATCTGCTGGTCCTGCAGAAGAAAGAATGCCCTTGAACACAGAGTCTCCAAGATAGACTAAACCACCAAAAAGAATGAAAAAGCAACAACAACAAAAATGAAGACAACATACGAGAACTTCTAGACACCATGAAACACCCACATGTCTGTATAATGGCTATTCCAGAAGGGGACGAATCTGTTAAAGGCATGGAAAACTTCTTTCATAAAATACTACCTATAATTTTTTCTCAATATAGAGAAACATGGAGAAATTCAGACTCAAGAAATAAAAAGAACCTCCCCCTGGCACATCATAGCCAGATTGGCAAAAATCAAAGATAAAGACAATATTCTAAAACTGTCAAGGGAGAAATGCCAAGTTACTTATAAAGGTTATCCCATTAGCCTAACATCAGACCTCTCAAATGAAACAATGCAGGCAAGGAAAGAATGGGGAAATGTATTCAAAACATTAAAAGAAAAACAATTTCAACCAATTGAATACAATATCCAGCAAGATTATCCTTCAAATGGGAAGAACAAATAAAAATATTCTCAGATAAACGAAAACCAAAAGAATTTATCAATACTATACCATCTCTACAGGAAGTATGGAGGGAAGTATTGTATCAGGAAAACTAATGAGAGACAAACAGAAATAAGAGAACAAAAAATGACTGAGTAAATGACTAAGAAAATGGCAGAAATTAGTCAGCAAATATCAAAAATAATGTTGAATGTTAATGGATTAATGTCTCCTATTAAAAGACACAGATACAAAAACAGAAGCCATCTATATGCTGCTTACAAAAAACACACCTCACTGATAAGGACATACATAGACCGAATGTGAAATACTGTAAAAAGATATTCCAAGCAAATGGAAACCAAAAATACGCTGGAGCTGTGAGACTGATACCAGATAAAATAGACTTTAAGATGAACGATGTAAGAAGAGATTAAAAAAAAAAAAACACATTATTTAGTACTAAAAGGACTTGCTCACCAAGAAAATATAACACTTGTAAATATCTATCTACTCAACACTGGAGCACCTAAGTACATCAGAGAGAGACTGTTAGATCTCAAGGGAGAGATAGACTGCAATGTAATAATTTTAGGGGATCTCAACACCCCTCTGATTCCTCTGGATAGATCACCTAGACAAAAAAAATAAACAGAGATGCAAGATCTAAATGAAACCATACAAGAAATGGACTTGACAGACATCTGCAGAGTATTTTACCCAACTACCACAAAATATACATTTTCTCACCTCCACAAAACATTTTCAAAGACTGACTACATGATAGGGCATAAAACAAGCCTTTACAAATTCAAATGTATAGAAACTATATCCAGCAGCTTTTCTGACCACTATGGAATCAAACTTGAAATCAACTACAGAAAGAGCCCTTAAAAATCCATAAACACATGGAAACTAAACAACCTACTCCTAAATGACTTTACAACTACAGAAAAAATTAAGACTGAAATCAAAATGTTCACAGAAAACAATGCTAATCAACAAACAAATGTGTACAATGTATGGGACATGGCAAAAGCAGTCATAAGGGGTAAGTTCATAGCAATTCGTGCCCACAAGAAAAAAGTAGACAGGTGGCGAATAAACAAACTAATGGCGCAACTCAGGGAACGGGAAAGACAATAACAGAATTGCAGGAGAAAAGAAATAATAAAGATTTGACCAGAAATAAATGAAATAGAGAATAAGAGAACTATATAGAAAATAAACAAAACCAAAAGCTGGTTCTTTGAGAAGATTAACAAAATTGAAACACTGTTAGTTACATTAATCAAGAAGAACAGAGAGAGAAACCAGATAGATCAAATCAGCAAGGAAACAGGCATTATCATACTGGACATAACAGAAATACAAAATGTCATCAGAGAATACTATGAGCAATTATATGCAAACAAACAAGAAAACCTAGATGAGATGGACAAATTTCTGGATATGTATAACTTACCAAGATCGAACCTGGAAGAAATAGAAAGTTTGAATAGACCCATAACAAGCAATGAGATTGAATCAGTAATAAACAGTCTCCCAACACAGAAGAGCCCAGGTCCCGATGGCTTTATTTTGAATTCTACAAAACTTTAAAAGAAGAACTAGCCCCAATTCTCCTCAAACTATTTCTAAAGATTCTAATGAAGGAACTCTCCCAAATTCATTCTACAAAGCCTCCATCATCTTAATTCCAAAACCAGACAAGAACATGACAAAAATAGAGAAAACTCCAGACTAATATTTTCTGATGACTATAGATGCAAAAATTCTTAACAAGATACTAGGAAATTGTATTCAACAACATATTAGAAAGATTATACACCATGACCAAGTAGACTTTATTCCAGGGATACAAGGATGGTTCAACATACACAAAACAATAAATGTAATACATAGTATTAACAAAAGGAAAGATAAAATGATATGATCATATCAATCAGTGCAGAAACAGCATCTGATAAAATACAACATCCATTCATGATTAACACACTCAGCAAATTAGGCATAAAAGTTAACATTGTACTAAATGGGGGAAAGCTAAAAACATTTCCACTAAAAACTGGAACAAGGCAAGGCTGCCCACTTTCTCCACTCCTTTTTAACATAGTACTGGAAGTTCTAGCCAATGCAATCAGACAAGAGAGTCAAATAAAAGGCATCCAAATAGGAAAAGAAGAAGTGAAATTATCTTTATTTGCAGATGATATCATACATAGAAAATTCAGAAGAGTACTCAAAAAGGAGTACTGGAAGTACTCAGAGTACTGGAAGTGTACTAGAAGTAATAAATGTATATAGTAAAGTGGCAAGATACAAAATCAACATACACAAATCTATAGAATTTTTTTACACCAACTTTGGACAAACTGAGATAGAATTGAAGAAAAAAATCCCATTTACAGTAGCCACAAAGTCAATAAGATATCTAGGAATAAATGTAACCAAAGATGTTAAAGATTTCTACAAAGAAAATTATGAAACACTTGAAAAAGAAATTAAAAATTATACAAAAAAGTGCGAAAACATCCCATGTTCCTGGATTGGAGGAATCAATGTAATCAAGATGTCAATCATGCCCAAAGTAATCTACAAATTCAATGCAATTCCAATCAAAATAGCAGAGATATTCCTCACAGAAATAGAAAAAAAAAATCATAAAATTTGCCTGGAATCATAAAAGGCCTTATATTGCCAAAGCAATACTATGCAAAGGGAATAAAGAAGGAGGCATCTCTCTTTTGTCAAAACATATTACAAAGCTGTGATAATTAAAACAGCATGGTATTGGCACAAAAGCAGACAGGTATACCAGTGGAACAGAATTGAGAACTCTCAAATAAACCCCAAAACATACAGCCAATTTATGGCTGATCCTTGACAAAGAGCACAAGACAATCCAATGGGAAGAAGAAAATCTCTTTCAATAAAAGGTGCTGAGAGAACTGGATATCAGCCTGCAGAAGAATAAAACCAGACTCTTATCTCTCACCATTAACAAGAATCAACTCAAAATTGATTGAGGCTCTAAACATAAAAACCTCAAATTACGGGACCAGCAGATGGTATAATGGTTACATTGCTGGACTCCCATGTAGTCAACCACAGTTTGAGTCCCAGACCTAGTGCTTAAAAACTCGCACTGAGCACATGTGCATGCTTGCCAAAAATCCTGAGAGGAGAAGGGATTGTGGCTTGGCCAACCCCCTTGGGGAGTGACTTCTTGCTTTCTGTCTCCCTGGTGAGCGCACATGCCCTCTAGCAAAAATCTCTCTTAAAAACAAAACAAAAACAAAAAACCTCACACTATAAAATTACTGGTGAAAAATGCAGGGAAAACTCTTGGAGACCTTGGAGTAGGCAAAGACTTCTTAAAGAAGACCCCCAAACCACAGGCAATCGTTCCAGAAATAGACAGTTGGAGCTAATTTAGGCTGAGAAGCTTCTGCCCAGCAAAAGAAACAATAAGTAGAGTGAGAAGGAAACCCTCAGAGTGGGAGAATATATTTGTAAACTCTACCTCAGATAAGGGACCAATAACCAGAATATACAGGAAACTCAAGCAGCTTACCCACAAAAACATAATCAATCCAATTAAAAGATGAGAAAATGAGCTGAACAGACAATTCTCCAAAGAAGACATACAAATGGCCCAAAAGCATATGAAAACATGCTCACCATCTCTTATCATAAGAGAAATGCTAATCAAAACCAAAATGAAATGCCAATTAACCCAAGTCAGAATGGCTTAAATTTAAAAATAATAATAATAACAAAAATAAGTACTGATGACGAGGCTGTGGTGAAAAGGGAACTCTCTTACAGTGTTGGTGGGAATGCAAATTAGTACAACCACTATGGAGAACAATATGGAGATTCTTTGGAAACCTACAAATAGAACCACCATATGACCCAGGAATTCCACTCTTTGGTATTTACCCAAAGGATAGAAAACCCTTGTTCAGAAAAACACTTGCACATCTATGTTTATTGCAATATTATTTACAATTGCTAAGACATGGAATCAATCCAAATGTCTAAAAATAGATGAGTGGGGGAAAATGTGGCATATGTACTCTAGGGAATATTACTTAGCCATAAAAAAAAAAAGAGACCCTGACATTTGATACAAAGTGGACGAATATGGAAGACTTAATCCTAAGCAAATCAGGCCAAAGTATGAAAGACAGACTGTATTTCCCTACTCAGAATATATCGAATGTCTGCATTATATAGCAGAAACTGGAAGACTAGAAGGTATACTAAAAGGGAGGGTAACTGTGAATACTAGAAATAGTAAGGATAGGGTAATATGAGTGTGGGTAATGGAGGGAGGGAGGGGATCAGGGGAAAGAACAATGTTTTTAATTGACACAAAAATAAAAAGTTACTTGCTGATGATAATGAATATGGTAATGTTTTCGTCTTGACTGATAATGTACCATCTTAGTGCTGGAAAAAACAATGCTGTGCAATATAAAGATAAATAGTGATTAACTGTACATTTTAAAAAATAATTTATTTTTTTAAATAGTCCCAAAACATTTTTCTAAATAAAAAGCACCCCAGAAGACAAGAATCAGACTGGTGGGGAAATGATACCAGAAAGAGAATACAGGTAAACATTGTAGAAGAGAAAAATAAAGCAGGCAGCATTTCCCCTTATTGCATCGTAAATGCATGTCTGTCTTTAAGCAATCAGTCTGTTTGCCCAGTATTTATCTCATAGCAGTGAAAGAAGAAAATATTGATGATGACTTATTTTTTTCTATTTTTAAAAATATGAGCTGCAAGGATATGAAGCGGCTAGGGCATGTTTTTCTGGAGTACCTTATCTGACAAGTTTGGTGTAAGAGACAGGAAATTCTCTACTGGTGGGAGAGCGAGAAGCAGACCAGAAGCACCTGGGGGTGTTGGAATATTCTCACGTTCACTGGCCTCACTCCCAGCATCTGAGGTACCCCATAAATACTCTGCCTGGGGGCTCTGATGTGACCACTTCCACCTCTGTCCCCTTGAGTGTCCCTGATCTAGGGCAATGCTCCAGTGACAATCAGCTCACAAAGCTCAAGACTAGCTCACAGATTACTGGAGAAAGCCAGCCTCATCTTCTTGCTGTGCTGTTCTGAACCGTGGGATGAGTTGAGGAAAATGGCGCGACAGGCAAAGCTGCCTGAAAAGAGATACAGTGTGGTCACACGTGTGGTGAGTAGAGATTCCACAGTGCACACAAGCATGAGTTGGGATTGGGGAATAAAAAATGTCATACCGCCATTGTTCTGGTAGAATCCTCAGGAATCTTCTTGTGTGGAGCCTAAGATTTGCAATTAAATGCCAGTCTTACGAAATTTTTTTTATAACCTATCCATCTCCTACAGAGACTGAAGTTTATGGGCTTGAAAGACAGAGCTTGTTAACATAATCTGATTGTAATATACCAGTTTGAGGCTGGGAGCCAGTGCTGAGCTCGAAAAATTAGTGTATGATTGACTATTTCTATAGCTTTTTAAAAGTTGGGGATTTATTTTAACGTACCATCTTGCTTCCTGTTTTTTTTCACTGATGGGCAAAAAACAGCCTGGTTTTCTTGGAGTTTGTCAAGTTGTCAAAAGGGCTCCATCTTACCTGTCGTCCTACACCATCAGTATGGCTTGTCCCTGCCCAAGTGGAAGGAAGTGACAGCACCAAGAGTCCTCCTGTACCAGATTCTCCTCCTCTTTCCTCCTCAGCATTGAAGTCCGCTTGTGCTTCCCTCATGACTTGTGGGTCTGGGTTCCTTGCACTCCAAGGAACCGTTTTCCCCAACCCATCTCATAGTTCATTCATTTAGAGGGGGGGGGAAAACTGCCTCTAGCAACAACTCATGGAACCAGAAAATGAGTCCTTATTTGTCAAGATAAAATGTTTGAATTTACTCAAATCTACAATGATTAATACTGCCAAAAAGGTCCACATTTGGTTTATTATTTTATAGATAGCTACTTCCAACTAAATTAATATCATACATAAGTTATAGAAGCCTTACTAAATATTCAAATTTATATAGCCTTTAGGGACAAGAATGAAATCATTATCAGGAGGTGGTCTAAGCTGTAAAACAAAATAATTAGTAACTGAATGTAAGAGTAATTTTCCCTGGATCTGGTATTTGTCTTAGGAACTCAATAGGTAAAGGGTTAATGAGAGTAACAAACATTTTTATAGGTCTCATCAAAGATGAAAAAAAATTCAAGTAGCGTAGTTGATATGTTTCTGAAATTTATTAACTTTGCATGTCTTGAGACCAGCAAATGGTGTAATCTACGTTGCTGGACTCCCATATAGTTGACAGCAGTTCAAGTCCTGGGCCTAGAGGCTTAAACTCACACTGGGTGCATGTGCATGCGTGCCCAAGGTCCCAAAAGTAGAAAGGAGTAGAAGGGATTGCGGCATGGCCATCCCCCTCGGGGGTGATTTCTCACTTTCTGTCTCTCTGTCTTTCTGGGAGTGCACATGCCCTATAGCTAAAACCTCTCTCCCCTCAAAAAAAAACAAATAAACAAAAAAGAAACTTTGCATGTCTTTGTTATCATAATAGATGATCTATGATATGCCATCAGTTGACTGTAGTCTTTGAGGTTTGTAATTGGAAATCCTAAAAGCAGGTTAGTGTATTATAGCGTGGCCTCCACCCTATGGACA
Source organism: Tupaia belangeri chinensis (assembly GCF_000334495.1). Classification (NCBI taxonomy): domain Eukaryota; kingdom Metazoa; phylum Chordata; class Mammalia; order Scandentia; family Tupaiidae; genus Tupaia; species Tupaia belangeri. Next base: position 8,136,515 of record NW_006159754.1, on the reverse strand, counting down.
TGAGGTTAGTCATGGAACTTAGACTATAGAGAGAAAAGATCAAGTTTGCAAAGCCATGTGCACAAAGATCTTTGGGAAAAGCATACTCACCCTGGCATCAGCCTGAATTTTAATCCAACACCCATCTCTAACTACCCGGATGATCTTGGGCTCATTTTTCTGATGTAAAATAGAGGTACACAGTGCCCTTGTGTATTACTTTCCTAGGGCCACTGTAACAGAATACCACATGCTGGGTGACTCAAACAATAGAAATCTAATCTCTCACAATGAAAGAAGCCAGAAGTCCAAAATTGAGGTATGGGCAGGGCTAGTTCCCTCCGGAGGCTTTAAGGGACAATTGGCTCCACGCCTCTACCCTGGCTTCCAGTGGTTGCCAGCAACCTTCAGCATTCCTTGGCTTGTAGCTTCACCTCTCCATGCTCGACCTCTGTTATCACGTGGTCATCTTCTCCATGTGTACCCCTGTGTCTCCATGTTCAATCCCTCTTTCCATTCTCTTCCAAAGACATCATTCTCTTATAAGGACTTAGGGTTCACCCCGGTTCATCCTTGTGGCCTCATCTTAACTCACTGCATGTGCTAAAACCCTATTTCCAAATAAAGTCACGTTTAGAGGTAGTTGGGGATTAAGGCTTGAACATGTTTTTGTGGAGGCACGAAGATGGACGGTACCATGCCACAGACTCGTCATTAGTTTTTTATTTGACAGTCTTAGGAAGCATTTAGCACGGTGCCTTGTTCATCATAGCTATTCAATAAATGCTACTTTCTTTTCCCTGATAATGTTTTTAAAAAGTGCTTCTTTGATCTGTTCAGTTATTAGCATAACTATCAGATTGTATTTTAAAATCACAAACATAAAACTGTTAGATTGGGAATCTGTGGACTTCCTAAGTACTTTTTCATCTCACTTAGGAATGTAATGGGAGAGCTACACTGAAATTTAAAGAAGTATCTGAGACTCAGTTATTCCTTCTAGTGGAAGTGAAACTATCTTCAACTTTGCAAAGCAACACGCTACAAATGTTTATCCTAGTGACCATCTCTGCCATGTGAACAAATCTAGCCTTTCATATCTGTCTGCCTGTTAGTGAACATTGATTGGCAGCTAGTTAATGAGACTGATACTTTAATAATTGTCATGAAAACATATTTAGAAGAAATTATTATAAAAGCACATTTTAAAATGTTCATAACGGGTTAAGAAATATAGCAGAAGTACAAAAAAAAAGTAATCATTGTATGTGATATTGGAAAAATATAGGCACTGTTTCTTAAGATTTCAATTGGATTAATGCAAAACCTTACCCTGAATAAGAACAGAGCAATATGCCAGATTCTTTGGCTAAATCCTTCATTGTCAAAGTCTTGAATTATTGCAAAGACCTGAAGATTTTAGAATAATGATGATATAGAGCAGTAACTTTCTATCATTGCACAAAACGTACAGAGCTATAAATCTTATTATAATATAACATGGAGTTCTAGAGATGCTTAAAATCCCTTTAAATACCAACTCAGCTAGTTGGGAAAGTGTAGCATCTGCAATTTACTGATAGGAAAACTAAAGGAAATGGCCTCACTATAATCATGGCAGAGGGAAGGCTGGATTTGCTTGGCTAATTACACAAGTGACCTGATCTACAGCCGCCTCTGTAATAATTTTTTTTAATGAAATATATAAAAGTTTGCAAACATCTTGTCTGCTTTATAAGTGTTTCCCCTAGGACTATTTAAAGATCAAAAAAAAAATTTCAGACATGCAATCTGGCAAAAGAAAAAAAAAAAAAAAGCAAGCAAGCAGCTAACCAAACAAGCACTCTGGCTCACAGTAGACAAACCACTAGCTACTGTACTCACCCTCTGTCCCCTCCAACTCTATCCTGCTTTCATTGGTTCAGTTGTTCAAAGGATGCCTTAAAACTATGGACCTGCAAGAATCTACTTGCCTCATACTGTTCTTGAAGACTTATTTCCAGACCCATGAGCCACCTCCTTTTAACATTATTTATAAAGTTTCCAAAAAGAGCTTGTCTCTTTGCTTTCTGATCTTCACTCCCATTCCTGAGCTGTCCAGCAGCAGGTGGATACACAATCCATACTACTTAGCAATCCGGACCATTCCTGGATCTCTTGGTTTTCCATTTCTCTTGCTGGGAATACCACTTCAAGACATAGCTCAACCAGGGAGAAATTATTCTGCCTCTCTACCTACCCTACTCTTGATACAGATCAACCAAAAGCAATTTAAGCTAGTGGTGAGTTTACCAAAAATGCTAAAAGAATCATTTTCTGAAAGTTCGCTCGTTGAAAGATCTCAGAGCCTGGGAAAGTGTGCCCAGCACAAGAAATTTCATCCTCTGATGCCCCATCCTCATCTGTAAGGATTGACTCCAGTGGCAGAAAGGAAGTTATTTTGTAGAAAAAAAGTCTGCATGGTTTTTCCAGAGCACGAGTCTGGTGATTGTGCCTGGTACATATTCCAGAGTTCATAAGGGCATCAACAGTAACCAAACAAAGGAAGAAAAGGAAAGACCAAATCCACTACCACAAAAAAATAAAATGTGAGGTTGATAGAGGCCTCACTTGACGTGGTATGTCTGGGAAGAAAGTTGCTTATAGAGCAGAAATCACACACACTAGCGCAGCTTTGGGAACAGGGACTTAAAGGGGAAAGTCTAACACCAGATGTTTGATAGCCGATTGGGAGGCAGCTGGGCTTGCTCAGATGCACCAGCTGTGATCGGAAACTTCTCTTCCTTGAATGCATGACCTAGAATTCTTCCAGCAAAAACAGGTTTTTGGTAACTACAGCTTCAAACCTGAGCTAGGGAATGAGATTGTGACAAAGCTGAACCCCAAGATGTGAGAAAAGTGGTGAGGATTAAGAACAGCGGTAGCTGATGTCAAACTCCTGTCTAGGAGTTAGGGTGGAGTCAGTTTTATGAGAATAATATGGAGGCCCAAGAGTTTGTTGGCTCAAGACCTGGGGATAGAGCGGTACCTCATTACCCCCTTGGGTGAGTGCCTCGTGCCCTGTCCTGCTTTATTCCTGAGGTGACAGAGAGCAAGGTAGCCTCTGGGTTCAGAGCAGGGATAGGAATGGGAGTGATGCTGGGAGGACACTGTCCAGGCCTCTGCCCCTCTCTGCGGAGTGAGCTGAGTGGACTTAGTCTTTTAAGATTCTGTCACTCGGTGAGAATAGTGGTAGGGAGAGACAAGGTATAGGAAACCAAGAATTTCTCGTAGAATACTGCTTTGCAAAACTTCCTGCCTGCCATGAATCCAGCAGTCCAGTGGGTGTGGTTGTGCTTGTAATGTATTGTATGTGTTTCACATGATGCTACCCATCCACGGCTACTGTATGTATTGTATGTATGTATTGTATGTGTTTCACATGCACATTCTGGCATGTGAAGATGCTACCCACCCACGGCCACTGACTGCGTGTGTGGACTTCCTGCTACAGGTGGAGTGAGGAACCCTGACAAGCCACTTGTATTCCCAGTCCCAGTTCTTCTTGATTTCAGGACCTTCATTTTCTTTTTAAGAAAGAAAATGTCGGGTTGGCATAAATGTTTGTAAAATAGATAGAAGGAAATTGGTTAAATATTTTCATTGAAACTACTTCTTTGTACTACTTAACTAAACTTATTGACTATGTAGATTTATAAATGTTTATGTGTTTATTACATTTTAACAGCTAATATCTAGTTTGAATTAATAGAGCATACTAATATTTAGCCCTCCTTTTACCAAGGTTAATTGTTAATTATTCCGAGGCAATTATTTATGTGCTTAAAAGTGGGTTTGCTGAGCCTGGGTCCTCCGTGTTATGTGCTGAGATTTGTAAGAGGCAAATACACTTGCATAAAGGCAAATTAATTATTTAGGGAGGAAAGCCTTAATCAAGGCAGCGGGCTACTACAATAATTAGACTTCAGAAAAACAAGCTAGCAGCGGCACGATCCATAATTATTTATTGTTCTTCCTCCTCTTCAAATATCAAAATTAGATGTCCACCCTGAAAACATACACAAAAATGCATGTCTACCCCACAAATACTTGAGAGGACCTGCTACTCCCCCCGTGGCCCCATCCGTTTTCATTTTTATAGCCAAAGGACTCTGAGAAACAGATCACTTACAGCATTTTAGAGCAAATAATCCACTTGGTCATTCCACAAGGCTCCAAAAAAAAAAAAAAAGAAAGAAAGACCTTTGAACAATGACAGCTGGAAAATCCTGAGGCATCAGACACAGCTAATAGAGGATTCTCCTCCTGTTTTCAGGAGTCTTTGAAACCCAAACGGCATAGTCCGCAGCCCAACATGTGACAAGACATTTATTTTCATCTATTTGCTGTAAGCCGTTGAAAACTAGAAATATCAAATTAGATCAGATGTTTTAAAACAGGTTAAAATCGATTCTTTCCTTACATTTTGGGCTCTGCCCAAATAATCCTCAGACTGGGGCCTCTGCAGCATGAATATATATTTCATCATAGGCGCGATAGCGAAGCCCCTAATGGTGATAATTACTGTCACTAAAATAGAAGGCTAATTGTCAGAGGAGTTCTCTCTTCTCCGAGCGATGTAGGGCCAGGCAGGAATACCTAGCGTCTTTGGGCAGAGTCTTTTTTTTTTTTTTTGTCCTTTCAGTTCTTTCAGGATGTTTAAAATCATTTCATCTATAGACACAGACTCATCAGATAAAAATCCAGTGAGGATTTGGTCAAACAAAGGCATGATTAGATAGTTTTGTTTTGTTTCGTCCCTGCCAACCGTCTTTGAGAAATGGAAAATGTGGAAACCCACAGGACACAGAGCCCTTGCGACACTGGCCTGGCTCGCTTGGTGTGTGTTTATTCTATTTATTTTTATGATTCCCAGCCAAGAGTAAGTAGTACCTTTCTTCAGAAACTCCAGACCCTGGACCGCCTTTCTCTCATCATTAATCCTCACAACTTCTCGGAGAAGTGAGGGAAGAGACAGCTCTCTGCACCCTCCTTTATAGATGGAGATGCTGGGGTTTGGGAAGGTTAAGTGACTTGCCCAAGGTTATTTAGCAAATTAGGAGAGGCCACCTGGGAATAGAGCTTTGGGTTCTTAGGTTCTGGGGCTGCTGCCAGGAAAGCCCAGCCATGAAGAAGCTCTTTTGTGTTTGATTTTGTTGACATACCTATTTGTATAGAAAGGAAATAAGCAAATGTTGCAGTTTGACTGCTCTGGCCACCCCCTTTATGCTACACCAACACACACACACACACACACACACACACACACACACACACACCACCATTGGCCACAGGAGAAAGGGATAGCCCCGGATTAAAACTTGCAAATAAACTCACAGATTTGCTGCAATCCTCTATTGTTTTAGACCCTACTGCATGGAGGCATCACTCCTACGTCCTGTCCTTACTCTGAGAACTGGGCTCAGATAATCTCATTACGGCCATATTTAAAGGATCCGTACAAGAACAACCACTCCATTGATAGGGACTTACTTGCGGGGGCGATGGGGGGGAGTTGAAGATTTATTGCTGTCATCACAGGGGAGAATAAAGATGATGTGTAATTCATGGAGAACGGAATGCCTGCAAATCACGGTGTTCTACGGGCTGCATGGGATCGGCATCCGGGAGCAGGACGCGAGGATGCTGTGCCTTAGTGTCCGGAGTGAGCAGTGTCAAAGCAGGGCGAAGAAAGAAAGCACATCGTAAGGAACACATTTTTCTACTTGGTCAGGGCTAGGGATCGCTAGAAGTTTTCAAAGATGAACGCACCTAGAAGAAACACTGCCTGTGGAGAGCAGTGACCCATCCTGAGGAAAGAGAGAAAGGTGAATCAAAGTCTGGGAGGAAAGAAAAAAAAATTCTATCATCAGGGCCAATACTGCTGTCTCGCTTGCGTAGACGCAGGTTTGTAAGTACAATAGATCCTTTGGTCAAACACTTGTACTTCGGAGGCGGACTTTTCAGCGTTTTGAATTGCGCTTGCGCCATCTAGTGACCACATTGGAAAACAACAGGCTCACGGTGTTAACTGATGTCATCCTTTGGATGCAAATTACTTCGCTCAAGATTTTTTCTTTTCTTTTCTTCTTCTTCTTTTTTAATGACTAATGCCTGAATCAATCATAGCAAGCTATTTAGAATTTCACTTCTGGCAGGCGCAGTTGGCAGTAGCTTCCAAGAACTAAAAGTATCTGTATATTGGCAATTTAAATCACAGCATTTTCCACTGCTGAGATCAACTTCCCTAGTTTATTATCTAAAAATTAATTATCTTGACATTGTTTCTAGGGTGGACAAAACAGTCCATTAGAAAACTTACCAAAATGTATGCTTAAATTCAACACGTATTCTATTTGGAAACCGAAGGAGAGTTGGGCATCCACTGGGCATTTTGGCGCTAAGCAAAACGTCCCTGAAGCTTCTGTAGTTTAATACCTTTCGTGGGGCTCACTATGTGTGAGATAGAGGGGCCTGGGGGCCCCTAAGGAGACACTGCGATCCGAGGGGCCTGCACTGTGAACTGCAGTGGTCTCAACGTGCTAGACCATCCTTCCGATTGCCTTGGGAAAAAAATTCTCAATCATATAAAGACAGCAGCTGGTAACATCAAAATCAGGACCAGATTCTGTTTTAGTTTATCCTACAAAGTCATTAATGCCTCTGAAACTTATTCATTAGCCTTTACAATAAAAAGAAAAGAGCAGGCTTCCAGCTGATTTTCTTTGCCCAGGCAAAAGTATCTACTTACAATTTTATGTGATTATATTTTGCATTGTTTCTAGTTATAACTTTCTGCTAATGGAGTAGTACTGCTTTTTCATTTAAGAAATGGTATAACACTTTAAAAAAAAAAAACATTTTAAGGATTTTGCCATAGGGCATGTGCTTTTGCCAGAGAGAAACAGAGGGAAAGTGAGAAGTCACCCACTGGGGGAATGGCCGTGTCACAGTCCCTTCTCCCTCCAGTCTCCTCTCGAGATTTCAGGCACACGCACACATGCCCAGTGTGTGTTTCAAGCAGCCGGGCCTGGGACTTGAACCAGGGTCTGCCGTGTAGGATTCCAGGGCCTTAACCATCACGCCACTTGCAGGCCTCACAACACTTCCTTTTAAAATAAGTTGATTCAAATAAAAAGTGAACTGGCTTGAAGTAAAAGTGCTGGGTAAATTATCAGGAGAGATACAGATGTGGAAAACATCACGAGGCAGACCGCGTGTAGAGCGACGAGAAGTGCGATTAGAGGAGAGGCTGCCCTGGGAACGCCTGTCCCCGTTCTCACCTCTGGGCCTCATAATCTCCTTCTGGAATTATCAGGGCATGTTACTCCATCTCTCTTGATGTCCATTTTTCTCACCTATAGAATGAGGGTCTGGATTTGGGTGAGCTCAAAGAGACCAAGCTAGAGTTCTTAAGAGAACGTTTCCTTTCTTTATTCGTGGCAGAGGGTGTACATGCACATGAGAAAGAAAACGGAGCACCCTCTAGCGTCTGGTCACTCCCAGATCCCCTTTTCCTAGTTCTGCAGCCTGTCAGAGCCCGGGCCCTCACACATGTGCCAGTGCCTCAGGCTGACCAGGCCTGGGGTTTGAATTGCAGTTGCCAGGCGGGATCTGGCTTCTCTTGAGCAGTACATTACTAGTGTGCCAACAGAGCTGGCCCCTTAGAGTGGTTTCAAAAACTTCTATTTATTTTATTTTTAAAATTTTTGCTAGAGGGTATGTGCCCTAGTTACAAGAGAGAGAAAGAGAAAGTGAGCAAGCACCCCCCAAGGAAGATGGTCACAGGGCAATCCCTTCTCCATTCTCCTGAGAGTTTGGTCATGCACACACACTCACCTGGCATGTTTTTCAAGTTGATGGGTCGGGGACTCGAACCATATGATCAGCCATGTGGGAGTTCCAACCAGTAAGCCATGGAGACACACCACCCATGCCTTGATCAGGATAAGGTGAAGTTAACTTTTATGAAAAGGAGAGACAGAGGCCTTCATAGCATCCAAATGACCAAAAGGCAAGCACTTTGACCTGGTATATCTGACCAAGGTGACTCAGGATCCAAACACCAGTACCGCATGTTCTTTCTTTTTTGAAGTGAGGGTTCTTGGGACCAGCAGTTAGCATGACGGTTATGTTGCTGACCTCCCTTGTAGACGACCGCGGTTCGAGTCCCGGACCTGGTGGCTTAAACTCATGCCGGGTGCGTGTGTGTGCATGCCCAAGATCCCGAGAAGAGAATGGAAGAGAAGGGATTGCGGCGTGGCCATGCCCCCTGGGGGGTGATTTCTCTCTTTCTGTTTCTCTGTCTCTCTCTGTCTTTCTGGTGAGCACATGCGCCCTATAGCAAAAACCTCTCCCCACCCCCCAACCCCCCCAAAAAAGGAAGAAAAAGGGTTCTTCTCACATGGAACCATGGGAGACATCACATCATTAGAAGCTGAATTCACATGCCCGTGGCTAATGCCCCATACAGGAGAAATATAGTGAAAATCCAAGTCTATTCCTTCCAAGATGGTGACTCCTAGTCTTTGAAACAAGAGGCAAAGTTTGAGTGAAAGTTTGCAAAGCACCACTGACTGACCTTTGTCAGTGCCATGCTACGAGAATCTCAGCATGAGATCTGCTCCTGCTGTGAGGACAGCCTGTCTCAGGAGACCCCCTTCCCTCCTTCTCCAGCCTGGGATTGGTGGGTGCAGCCTGCAACATGCTTGGCTATACAAGTCACTCATGAGGGGATGAAGCTACTATGACTTCATGAGAGGCCAATCCCAGAGCCATCTCCCTGCCCGTTCTCCTGTTATGCTCCCCTCTGGGAAGTGTTCTGGTCTCTCCCTAGCTGCAATACCAGACAGGGCTGCAAGACAGAGGAGTGGATCTTTTGAGTGGATCTATTACCATGTCTGGGTATACGCGCAGTGATTCCAATTAGGCTCATAAATGGAGTGGGGGGAGGAAACACCGAAAGCCAGCACAGCTGCTATGATTTGACGGTGTACCCTCCAAAGTCCAAGTGCTGTTAATGAGATTGTATTAACAGGAGGGACCTTAAAGAGTTTACTAGGCCATGAGGGTTCCTCCACTCGGAATGAGATTAAGGCCTTTGTAAAAGGCTTTGTGTAGTGTTAAGCCTGTTTGCTTGTCGTCTTCTGCCATGTGCAGACAAAGGCTTCCTCCCCTCCATAATGACCTCACCAGACAGCTGAACCTGCCAGAGCCTTGATCTTGAATATCCCAACCTTTAGAGCTGTGTGAAGTTTCAGTTCTTTATAAATGACCAATTACAGTATTTTATTTTCTTTAGGTTTTTGCCATAGGGTATGAGCACTTGTGGAGTGAGCTAGAGAGAGGGAGGGAAAGCGATAAACCACCTCCAGGGAAGGTGGCCATACTGCAACCCCTTCTCCACTCTTCTCTTGGGATCCTGGGCATACGTATGCAGATGGGCCCAGCATGATTTTCTTTTCTCTTAAAGAATTATTTTATTTCATTTTATTTATTGACTTGTCTATTTATTTTCATTTGACCAGAGAGGGACAGAGTGTGAGAGAGAGAGGGAACATGAGAAAGCAAGTTGCCGGGTCTGGGACCGACAGCGCTAGGTTAGCGGTGAGAGGCCACCAGGCAGGGCTGGAAGGAAAATGCTGGGCCCCAGGCTCTGCAGGTCCCTGCATGGTCCCTGGGTGAGCCAGTTCCTCGCCCTGCTCCTCCTTCCTCATCTGCATATGGGTGGGGTGTGAGGCCCCCTTGCTGTCTAAAAACCCCTTTCCAGTCTTAGAAAAGGCCAGACAGAGACAGAGTCAAGTTTGGTATTATTTTCAAAGCTTTTCCTTACTGACAAGTCAGAAGAACAGACTTGGGACTGTGGGAAAGGAAAACATGACTGAGAGGAGGAGACGCCCACAGTGCCAGGAGCTGCCGCCCAGCACGTCTGGGTCTGAACAGCCAGGCTTCGTGACGGCCGGGTGTGCAGGCCAACTCCCAGAGGGGCCGCTATTGGTCAGATGTCTTTCTCTCTGTTTGATCCCTAAACCGCAGGAAGAAAAACAACACAAAAACCACTGCGACTCTTTGAAAGGTCATCATCATCAACATCTTTACCAAATAAAGAAGCCATGATTTCTCTCTTTCTGTCTCTCTGTCTCTCTCTGTCTTTCTGGTGAGCACATGCGCCCTATAGCAAAAACCTCTCCCCACCCCCCAACCCCCCCAAAAAAGGAAGAAAAAGGGTTCTTCTCACATGGAACCATGGGAGACATCACATCATTAGAAGCTGAATTCACATGCCCGTGGCTAATGCCCCATACAGGAGAAATATAGTGAAAATCCAAGTCTATTCCTTCCAAGATGGTGACTCCTAGTCTTTGAAACAAGAGGCAAAGTTTGAGTGAAAGTTTGCAAAGCACCACTGACTGACCTTTGTCAGTGCCATGCTACGAGAATCTCAGCATGAGATCTGCTCCTGCTGTGAGGACAGCCTGTCTCAGGAGACCCCCTTCCCTCCTTCTCCAGCCTGGGATTGGTGGGTGCAGCCTGCAACATGCTTGGCTATACAAGTCACTCATGAGGGGATGAAGCTACTATGACTTCATGAGAGGCCAATCCCAGAGCCATCTCCCTGCCCGTTCTCCTGTTATGCTCCCCTCTGGGAAGTGTTCTGGTCTCTCCCTAGCTGCAATACCAGACAGGGCTGCAAGACAGAGGAGTGGATCTTTTGAGTGGATCTATTACCATGTCTGGGTATACGCGCAGTGATTCCAATTAGGCTCATAAATGGAGTGGGGGGAGGAAACACCGAAAGCCAGCACAGCTGCTATGATTTGACGGTGTACCCTCCAAAGTCCAAGTGCTGTTAATGAGATTGTATTAACAGGAGGGACCTTAAAGAGTTTACTAGGCCATGAGGGTTCCTCCACTCGGAATGAGATTAAGGCCTTTGTAAAAGGCTTTGTGTAGTGTTAAGCTTGTTTGCTTGTCGTCTTCTGCCATGTGCAGACAAAGGCTTCCTCCCCTCCATAATGACCTCACCAGACAGCTGAACCTGCCAGAGCCTTGATCTTGAATATCCCAACCTTTAGAGCTGTGTGAAGTTTCAGTTCTTTATAAATGACCAATTACAGTATTTTATTTTCTTTAGGTTTTTGCCATAGGGTATGAGCACTTGTGGAGTGAGCTAGAGAGAGGGAGAGAAAGCAATAAACCACCCCCAGGGAAGGTGGCCACACTGCAACCCCTTCTCCACTCTTCTCTTGGGATCCTGGGCATACGTATGCAGATGGGCCTGGCATGATTTTCTTTTCTCTTAAAGAATTATTTTATTTCATTTTATTTATTGACTTGTCTATTTATTTTCATTTGACCAGAGAGGGACAGAGTGTGAGAGAGAGAGGGAACATGAGAAAGCAAGTTGCCGGGTCTGGGACCGACAGCGCTAGGTTAGCGGTGAGAGGCCACCAGGCAGGGCTGGAAGGAAAATGCTGGGCCCCAGGCTCTGCAGGTCCCTGCATGGTCCCTGGGTGAGCCAGTTCCTCGCCCTGCTCCTCCTTCCTCATCTGCATATGGGTGGGGTGTGAGGCCCCCTTGCTGTCTAAAAACCCCTTTCCAGTCTTAGAAAAGGCCAGACAGAGACAGAGTCAAGTTTGGTATTATTTTCAAAGCTTTTCCTTACTGACAAGTCAGAAGAACAGACTTGGGACTGTGGGAAAGGAAAACATGACTGAGAGGAGGAGATGCCCACAGTGCCAGGAGCTGCCGCCCAGCACGTCTGGGTCTGAACAGCCAGGCTTCGTGACGGCCGGGTGTGCAGGCCAACTCCCAGAGGGGCCGCTATTGGTCAGATGTCTTTCTCTCTGTTTGATCCCTAAACCGCAGGAAGAAAAACAACACAAAAACCACTGCGACTCTTTGAAAGGTCATCATCATCAACATCTTTACCAAATAAAGAAGCCATCTTTAAAAATCTCTGTCTTCTTAGACTCCTAAGACTATGCAGAGGTGGGTGATGCTGGGAGTTTCTTAAGGGGGCTGAGAACAGAGGCTTCTATGGTCCTCCAAAGTGAGGGAACCAGACTCTTTAGGGAATGTTGGACGGGACGTGGGCCTGGAAGACATGTCCTTAGAATATGGTACATTTCAGGACCAGCAGTTAGCGTAATGACTGTGTCGCTAGACTCCCACATAGTCAACCGCGGTTCGAGTCCCAGACCTGGTGGCTTAAACTCACACCGGGCGAGTGTGCGTGCATGCCCAAGATCCCGAAAGGAGAATGGAGAAGAAGGGATTGCGGCGTGTCCATCCCCCCTGGGGGGTGATTTCTCGCTTTCTATCTCTATGTCTCTGTCTGATGAGCGCACGTGCCCTATAGCAAAAAACTCAAAAAATAAAAAGAATATGGTACATTTCTAAACCCACATTTGCATCCCGACTGCTCTGTACCAGGCAGAGAACACAGACCCACAGCAAGCATTGCTGGGCAACCAGCTATGTCCGCTCACTAGCAAAGGACTCATCTGGCCTTTCGATGACAGTGACTTAAAGTCACCCTTTGGCAAAATAGCCAGGCATCTTCCACAGCTGTGGCCACTGAGTCCTTGCAGGTGCCTATTCCATGAGAGAAGCTGCAGAGCAAGTATCCTGCTGTTCTTCCCAACGAACTTCACAGGAGCCCCTGGGCTTCCGGGCCCATGCCATCCTGCAGTCGTTGACCATACTCGAAGGCCTGGTGACAGGGGGGAACAAGACTGCTGCCCTGAGAGCCGGTACTGTTGACCCGCAGGATACGTCATTGCTCCCTGTGGCCCCAGCATGGAAGAAGCTTGTCTTTGAGCTGTAGCAGGCAGAAGAGAAGCTATGTTAGCTTGTGCAAGAGCAGCCTGGACCCCAAACAGTGCTCCAGGCTCCTCTAAGCACTCCCCCAGGGCTGTTGACCTGCTTCTTCAAGTACAGTCGTCCCTCTCATCTGCGGTTTCATTTTCCATGGCTTCAGTTCCCCACGGTCAACAGCAGTCCAGTACAAATGAGAGAGAGAGAGACCAAATGCATGTTACTGCTATTATCGTGCACGGTTATAATGGTTCTGTGGTATTATTGTTGTTATTACTCTTACTGTGCCTAATTCATACACTCCACCTTGGCACAGGTATGTCAGTGTAGGAAAAACAGTATCTGTGGAGCTCGGAACGCTCCTGGTTTTCGGCGTCTCCTGCTGATACGCGGGACTACAGTAAACCCATTTCCTGAGTATCAGGTCTGAAGGGGTGCCAAGAAGATTAGGAGAACTTCCTTTTGTTTTCCTTTTTCCCTCACGAATGTCTTTATGGAACCAAAAGCTGTCACCGGCCTTACCTTGATTATCCTCTAGAAAAAACAGCTGGTGCTATTTCCTCCTTTGGGATAAATATTTTACCTGAGTTGTCAGAGCCAAAATTTTGGGCCCCTTAATCCCATAACTTTGAGCCAGTATCTGTCCTTTTTGCAAAGCTGATATTGGATTTAAAGTTAAGCAGGCTTTTTTTCATTTTATTATTATTTTTTGTGTGGTAGTGAGTTCATGGTGAGAGGTGAGTGAGAAAGAGGAAAAGGGCTTATTTGCTTTGAATCCCTTAGAAAGACGCTGTCTCTCCTCTCTTGAGAATGGTCACTATTGTTTTCACATTTGGGGTCTTAATCAGATGCTCCAGTATCTTCCTTCTACTGCCTGTCCCCTTGTCACGCTTTATTGAGGCTGCCATTGCATTAGATAATTACATTTGCCCTCCTTGGACTCCCCCTTCACAACCTTCTTGGAAGGCTGAGCTCATGACTCATGCTTCTCTGATAGAAAGTGACTCTCTGAATTCATCAGGACCTGCCACAGAGCTGCCCTGTCCCTGTTAGGCACCACATCATTGACTGGTTGGCTCATCTCAGAATTTGGTTTCGGATCATAGGAATGGTAGCAAGATATTTTTTTGACATCAGGTTCCTTGAGATCATCAGTTTATCCACAGTGGAGGAACAACCCCAATGTTAAGTACAACTAGTCTCTGGGAATTCCTAGGTGAGGAAAATTAGTGGGAGAATGAGCCATAAGAACAGCTGCTGCTTCTCTGAACCAACCTTCCCGCTTCCTCTTCAGAGTCAGGGTACTGCAGGGGCAGAGCTGCCCTGGAGCCAATGCCCCCTCTTTCCTTTTTAGAAATGTCTGTCCCTCACCTCTTAGCCTAAACAGCCATTGCTAGAGAGCTCACCATTTCAGCTCCTTCTTCTTTCCCAGTGGAAAGCTCTGCAGTTCTCAGATCAGAACAGCAAGGCCCATGGCAATGACTTCTACTAGTTAATAGCAGATACTAAAGCCGGGAGTCAGGACTGTGATTTTCCCAGATCTCATGGCACATTGGCTCTATCTGGCATTGCCAGCTCTCCGGCCCCCCCTCAAGAGCTGGGACCTCTGCCCTCCAAGAGGAGGCATCTTTCTTTAAGTTCCACCTGCCAGGGCCTTTAGTAGGAGCAGTCCTGTGGCCTTGGCCTTCCTCTGAAAGAATTTCTGGAAGGATCGGCCTTATGGTATGAGAACAATTCATTTTTACAGGGACCACATAAACAGTAAGTTGGTCCTGGGCATCCAGTTCAAATGCAGGGATGTTTTCCACAGAGGCAATATTTCCAAGCAGTGTGCGCTGTGTATTAACATGAGGGCTATGGTTCAGCTGTACTTTCGTTTTTGTGGAAAGGCCTAGACAGCAGTCCATTAGTGGGGCTGAAAACTGTCTGCAATCCTGTTTTGCACATGGGACCAAAATTCAACCTGACTGAGCCAAGTCTCTGCCTTCTACTTGCTAAACAGTGGCTGGCAGTGTTGTGGGGTCAGATGACCTTGTTATATAAACCACTGTGCTTTAGCAGAAAGGATCCAGGGACCTGAGACCAGAGATCTAGGTCCAGTTGCTCACTGATCCACCGTGGAAGCTGTCTTCTGAGAGACTTCATTTCCCTA
>NW_006159754.1:8116860-8121428 GCF_000334495.1 Tupaia belangeri chinensis | reverse complement strand
AGTGTAAGAGAGAATGTTGGTGAAGATGAAGTGATGTGGTCATTGGGAAGGCTGTCGTATGCAGGAAGTGTTAGGCGAAATGAATTCTAAGAAGAATCCTAAGAAACACCGTTAGCTTTATGGGTGTGAAACTAATAATTACTCTTTTTGTCTCTAAAAACCAACATTTTTTTTTTCCTTTTTGAAATCTCACTTCCTCCCCTACGCACACCCAGCTCCTAACTGAGATGTGTTCCTGCCACTTTAAGTCCCACACCCACTGCTGTGTCAGAGAGACCTCTGTGCTAGAGAACAAAGTAGCCTCTACCTGTCCTGCCTCTGCTCCAAAAGGTATGGGTTGAGTTGCCCGATTTAGCAAATAAAAATACGGGATATCACGTGAACTCTGAGTTCAGATGAACAACAATAACTGCATAGGCCTTTTTAAATTATGATTATTTTTTAAGGTTTTTGCTATAGGGTGTGTGTTCAAGGCAATGTCATTAGAACTACTGAAGGGTAAAGGTCTTGAACCTCCAACCCTGAGTAGATTCAGGCCAAGCTCACATGGCCTCTATTATGCATTTGGTGGTCTGGAGATGCCAAAAGACTGAGGGTCCCCTCTTAGTCTTTGGGGCTCCTGGCATGCAGGGTTAGCTCACCTCTCCATAGGAAGAGTCCTCAATGATAGCTAAGAGTTGGAGGATCAATACCAGAGCTGTCTCATCTCCAACTGTGGACAAAGAATAAATCTGAGGTGCATCTTCTTATCCACACAGTCTTCTTGAACTCCACAGTGGGCCTGAGCCCTGACTGCCCACAGTATTACCTGTTTAACAGTGCACTCTCTGTGGACTTCTCTCCTTTCCCTTCTCTGCCTCAATATCTGACTCTACTCCTGGCGTCCCCTGGATCATCTCCCAAATAGTTCCCTGTATCCAAAAACATGGCCATTGGTTGGCTTCTGATGAGCCTCAATCTAGGACAAAACTGAATTTCTTTCTCTCACGACAGTCTCTCCAGCTACTTCAGCACCCACAGATCACAAAGGTTAATATCAGAGTACTTCTAAAAGGCACATTACCAAGCACCCAAGGATGATGTCAGGAGTCTTGCCATACAGCTTGCTGAGATCTATAAAGATGCAGCAAGGGAAAGTTTTTTTCTCAGAGGTGGAAAGGCTCTTGGAGAGAAGAGCTCAGCATAAGTCTCTTCTTTTTTTTAATTAATTAATTTTTTTTTTTGAGAGGTTTTTGCTATAGGGCATGTGCATTCGCCAGAAAGACAGAGACAGAAAGACAGAAAGTGAGAAATCACCCTACAGGGGAGATGGCCATGCCGCAATCCCTTTTCCTCCATTCTCCTCTTGAGATCTTGGGCATGCATGCACACATGCCTGGTGTGAGTTTAAGCCACCGAGTCCAGCACTTGAACCACGCTCGATTACATGGGAGTCCAGTGATATAGCCATTATGCTAACTGCTAGTCCCTGCATAAGTCTCTTCTTGCCAATTCTCTAAACCAGGAGCTCTTGATTAGAAGAGCCTGTGCTCAGCACTCAGATAGGGAAGGGGAACTAAAGTTCCATTTTCTGTCTTGTTCTGTCAGGTAGTAACCCTACATCCTATTCACAGATCATCACTGCTGGAAGGTCAAGGCTGATCTCCCTGCCTGGTTTCCCAGCTCTCCAGGAACTGACCTGTCAGGAGACAGATCCAGAATCTGTAGGGTTTCAACTGGCCTAAGATACAGGAAGGATGAAGGCTTTAGGACCAGAGAAATCTCAGCTCAAGTCTTTCTCTGCCTCTACGTACCGGTGGGGTTCTGGAGAAACTGGCCCTAGTTTCCTCATCTGTAAAGTGAGAGTAATGATGGTGGGGCTATTCAGTGGCTTTATGAAATAATGTGTCTTAGGGTAAAGCTGTGTATGGCGTCTACTAAGGCATTCCGCAAATGTTCATTCCCTTTCCCAACTGTATTATATCAGCAAAACCCAGGCAACGAGAACTCGCTGTCTTGTATAATGCTGTCTGTGGTCTCACAGCTTCCACAAACCCTGTCTCCTTAGTCAGACTGTAAGCCAGTCTGGGAGGAGGGGGTGAACTCCTGTTAATTGATTCTCCAACTGTGACCTGCTAAGCTCCATCCACCTTGCCTCTCTCTTGGTTATCTAGGAGGTTGTGCAAAGATTGCCATCAGCAAAGCCGGCCAGCCTTGTTCTTGAGTGGATCACACCAGTAATTTGCTGTGATGGATAGAGTGCCTCAAACTGCCCATGTAATTGTGGTGAGCAGCTGCCTGAGCGGGAGAGCAACTGCATTTAGGAAATTCAGACTTGCAGGGAACACGGCACTGCCTAAGCCACCGTTGTTCCAAAATTAGACCTTTCCTCCACTCCATCATTACATGGGTAAGCAGTCAGAACACTTCCTGAGTACGAACCACAGATCAGAAGTGATTTATAGAAACATCCACATCTGTGTAGATGGGTGGCAGAGGAGGGAGGGAACCCAGGGTGGCCCCAGACCAGCAGCAGGCCTCCTCAGCCACAGCTCTACCCAAATGACAGCTCCCCCTTTGCTACAGGGACAACTCCCCCTTTGTAACACAGCCTCCTGGGGAAATGTGGCATGTTTGGTTCACTGGCTGGATCCTAAGGCTCACTGGTAATGCACGTTAAAAAGTCAGCCACACTGGATCAGCTCTAAATACGTGGATTCCGTGGTCTAGCTTCTGGCCTGACCTAGGCTTTTGTACTTGTGACAGGGTCCCTGCATCAGAGGTCCTCGAACTGGGATGCGCATAAGTTGCAAGGGGAGCTTTAAAATAGCTGAATACCAGTACCAGCAGATGGTGTAATGGTTATATAGCTGGACTCCTACATAGTCAACTGCAGTTCAAATCTTGCACCCGGTGGCTTAAAATTCATGCCAAGTGCATGTACATGCATGCCCAAAACCCTGTGAGGAGACTGGAGGAGAAGGGATTTCAGAGTGGCCATATCCCCAGGGAGTGATTTCTCTCTTTCTGTCTCTTTGTCTCTTTCTGTCTCTCTAGTGAATGCATTTACTCTATAGCAAAATTCTCTCTCTCTAAAAAAGAAAAATAAAATAAAATCTGAATACCAGGGACAGGCAAGTGGCATGGTGGTTAAGGTGCTGGATTCCACATGGTCAACTGTGCTGTTTAAGTCCTGGACCCCAGTAGCTTGAAAATTATGCCAGGCTATGTCCCCGCTTAATATACATCAAATGTCTGCACTCCACAGCAGAAACGGAAAGATTGGAAGGTATAACAGCAGGGAGGGCAACTGTAGAGACTGGGGATAATGTAGAAGGGGTGGTACTAGGGGGTGGGAGGGAGGGGATTGGGAAAAACAAAATATTTAAGAGACATGAAAATGATAAATTATCTGTTGACTGTAATATGTATGGTAATGTCTCTGACTTGACTGATATGCACTGGATTCATGCTGAAAAAAAACATTGTACACTGTAGATGTGCACAGTGAATAAAAATTAATAATTTTTTAAAAAGAAAGACAATCATGCCAGGCACATATGTGTGCATGCCCAAAATTGACTTCTCATTTTCCCTCTGTCTGGTGAGCACATGCACCCTATGGCAAAAATCTTTTAAAAATTGGACCAGCAGGTGGCATAGTGGTTAAGACGCAGATCTCCCATGTGGCCAATCGTAGTTCAAGTCCCAGACCCAGTGACTTGAAAATTTGACTGGGCGTGTGTGAATGCATGCCCATTATCTGGGGAGGAGACGGGAGGAGAAAGGATTACAGTGTGGCCAGGCCCCTGGGTGGTGATTTTTCACTTTGCTTCTGTCTCTCTCTCTCCAGGGAGCACAGGTGCCCTATGGCAAAAAACTAAAGAAAAAAATCCGGTTCCCAGGGCCCAATTCAGATCAATTAAATTAGTATCGCTGGGGGTTGCTCCCAGGCATTTGGGGATTTATATTTTTTAAAAAGATTCCAGAGGGTACGTAAGCTTGTCAAAGAGAGATGAGGAGGAGGGTGAGAAAGCATCCCTTCCGTGGGAGATAGTCAGGCGTGCTTGCTTTCTTTCTTTCTCTCTGGTGAATGCACATGCTCTATAGCAAATTAGGAAAAAAATAAATCACCTAGATAATTTTTATGATAGAGTTGCCCAGACCTCAGCTCAGCTCCATGGAACCATATCTGTATATTTTTAAAAATTCACAGGTCATTTGGGTGTCCTCTAGGTCTGGAACTACTGACTTCAGAGAATTAATAAAAAGTTGAATCTTTTGATTTACAATTATGTAGGATGCTCTGTTATAAAGAAACTTCATGGTGGGTGAGCATTTCTAGACATATTTTAATTTTTTTAAACATTTTTATTGGTAAAAGATGTTCAGTTAATCAGTGGAAGTTATAAAATACATGTTGCCTTAAATTTCCAACATGGTATTCCCTTAACTCTTTTTTTTTTTTCAGTAATTATTTTATTCATCATCATCATGATTGTTGTTGTTTTCATTTGACCATAGCGGCCGGGGGGGGGGGGGGGGTGTGATTAGAAAGCAAGGACTAGCAGGGCTAGGACTTGAAGCAC
>NW_006159754.1:8111062-8116847 GCF_000334495.1 Tupaia belangeri chinensis | reverse complement strand
TAAGCACGGTCAGCCATGTGGGAGTCCAGCACCTCAACCACCATGCCACCTGCCAGCTCCTAGTCCCTTAAGTCTTGAATTCTCAGAAAGAAGATGTGGTCAGACAATTGTTCAAGTCGGTTTCCTCGTATTAGTGCCAAAGGCAAGAAAAGTCCCCCTCCTGCATCCCAATCCCCCTTCACCCTGCCCCTTGCACATCCCAATCCACACAATGGGAAAGTTGGCTGAATCAGAAACTCTCAGAGTCCCAGAACACCTCCTGGGTACTCTTGCAGGCCAGCCGTGTCCTGCAAGGCTCCCCCTGGTGATAGCTCATGGGACATTTTCTGATTAGGAAAAGAGCCATGGGCCAGGAGGGCCTTTATGCTGCTTCCTGCAGTGATCGGGGTGTGCAAGGCCTGGGTTATCTCCGTCAGAGCTTCACTGAGACACGCATCTCACAGCGAGTCTCCTGAATTTTATTTTCAATCCTGCCAAGGGCAGATTAAATGGCTACATGAATGGGAAAATGCAGGAGGCTTTGAAACAGATGGTTGGCTGTGCAAGCTCAGTGACTTGCCAAGCGCTGGATTGTGCTGCCATATGAATGAAAATCCCACCGCGACTCCATTTTTATTTCTCCAACCTATGGATGACAGCAGCTCCCTCTTCCCCCTGGCAGTGGGGCCTGGAGCAGTTACCTGCTATTATTCGCCTCCCATCAGGGCTCAGCTTCTTGCCTCTCTGGATTTTCCTGGTTCTCTGAAAGGGAGTGCCATTCTAGACTAATTTCCTGATGGTGTAAATGATTTAGCAGGGCTGATGAATATCAATAGAGCTGCAGATGGGTCTAGGGCTCCTAATGAATAGGACAGTCAGCAGTGCCAAATATTTTTCCAACTTGTATTGAGGATGAAAACAAGCTTGAATAGTACCCACAAAGGGCACTTCTTTAATTATGCATTATAAATTTTGAAGTCAGTAGTCAGAGATGTCAGCAAATTACGGCACAAATGAGAAACTGTGTATATGGCCCTGTGCTAAATACACAGGAGCTTGAGAGACCCAGGTTCGAATCCAAGCTCAGCTACCACTAAGCTTGGTGAATTTGAACATGCTATATATAATTCTCAAAGCTTAATTATAAAAAATGCAGATAATAATCTTTCCCCTGGCATTTTTGTTTGTTTAAATAATGAGCATAAGGAAAATATAGCATTACTGGCACTCAAAATTGTGGAAAGAAATGAAGTGGGTGCTGGAGATTTAAAGGATTATGGAAATTTACAGGTGAAGGAAACAGGATAAGCAGTAAGCCAGGGACAGGCAGAGGGACGATGACCATCTACAGGCAGTAGGGCATGTCTTGTCTGCAGAGAATATGAAACAATAATAAAGCTAACCCAAAGTTGATCGGCTTATCATCAACATGTGCCGAAATTCTAAATGATGTCAGTACCAAAATTTGCTTTCTCCCTAAATCTTTCTTTGGTCTAAGTCCTCCAGAACTGTTACAGTTCCCTGAGTCATGATAACAGTATAACATGTATGGACCTAGAGTACATGTAATAATGGTATAGAATCCATGTAATAATGGTATAATATGTGTGGGGCTAGAGTACATGCATTGGTAAAACTTGATGCTCTGTAAAGCTGACCCATGTGGGAAGGTCATGGGTTAGATTCCAGAGACCTTCTTGAGAATGCTGGACACGTGAGTGCCCATGAATCAGGGTTGGTTGAGGCTGAGTAGATTGTCATGTCCAGACCCTGTCAGGGTGCTGTTTCTCTGTCTCTCTTACTCATGAAAGAAGGAAAATAAACTTCAAAACTAGTATATATGTAAACTCCCTAGAATTCTGGCTTTTTATTGCTTATCCCTTAGTAAACATTGTATGCTATGTGGAAATTCATTTGAAGAATCCACTTACTCAAGGACACTTCCTCCACCCCACACGTCAATACCCATGGACTCAACCACTGGAGTTTGTTCTAGAGCAAGTCTGTAATAGTTTGAAATTGTTCAAGCTCTCGATTCTCTTGAAGGTTTTGTCTCCAGTCCTGGCGGTACCATCTCTTTCTGCGTTCAGAAAGTAGATTTAAAATAAACACAGTTAGCGCAATATTTTTTAAAATAAAGACACGAAGATTTTTAATTGT
Source organism: Tupaia belangeri chinensis (assembly GCF_000334495.1). Classification (NCBI taxonomy): domain Eukaryota; kingdom Metazoa; phylum Chordata; class Mammalia; order Scandentia; family Tupaiidae; genus Tupaia; species Tupaia belangeri. The sequence goes on along the minus strand of NW_006159754.1, from coordinate 8,114,708 downwards.
GTCAATTATTTTATTTCAGTGTAATCACTTAGATGTTCTGTTTGGGTTATATCATTTCAGTGTAATCACTTAGATGTTCTGTTTGAAATTTAAGACCAGACAACTCTGAACTGAGTAGTGTAATACTTTTGGCAACTGATAGTTTTTGTTCACACCGCCAGTATTTGACTGCATTTAAATATCTGTAAAATTGAAATTTGTTCTTCTTTTCAAATGGTTCATTTTCATTTTTGTTTCTTTGTAAGGGTTTTTGCCTTTGGGTACATGTGCTCACTAGAGAGAGACAGAGACAGAGACAGTGAGAGGGAAAGTGAGAAATCACCGCCCCCTCCCCCCAGGGGAGTTGGCCACACCACAGTCCCTTCTCCTCCATTCCAGATCTCCTCCTGGGATCTTGGGCATGCACACACATGCGCCCAGTGTGAGTTTCAAGCCACTGGGTCCAGGACTCAGACGCAATCGACCATGTGGGAGTCCAGTGACATAACCATTATGCCATCTACTGGTCTCTGAAATTGTTCATTTTGTCTTAAAACTGAACAATGAGAAAATGATATCACTAATTTTGCGTGATAATTATTGGCAATAATCTATCACATAGAGGAAGGGACACTAAAAAAAAATCAGCCACTCCAGGTGTCAAATATGGTGCATAAGTCACTGAGATGGGTGACACATTAAGTTTTTAAAACATTGTATCTGAAATAAATGATGGCCTTCTCCAAGATAGAAGATCATAATGGCAGAACTAGGTGTCAGTAGTTCTTTGGAAATCTGGTTCTGTGATTTCTTAAAAAAATGGCAGCCAACATTATCCTTGAGCCCTTTCTGTATGTCAGATATGGAGCCGTTATCTTACAAACACTGTTTAGTACTGTCGACACCACTGTGAGATCAGTATTATTATCTCCCAGTTTAAACACTGAAGAAACCAAGTCTGGAGAAAGCATGTTCCAGTCATAGGACTTGTGAGTGACAGAGCTGAGGCTGGCACTGAGATTCCTTGGTCCTAAGTTGGTTCTCTTAACCACCCCGCCATCAAAGAAGGGGACGCTGATGCTGACATTTTTACTGCTGACTGGATTACAGGAGAGGCTTGAAGTCAGTGAGATTCTAGACTGTGCTTGTCTAAACAAGCATGCAATTAGATAAGACACTGATGCTTGCAAATCAGATCAGTCTCAAAGATGAAATGCAGCGGAGGAGTGATGGAGAACTTCATTCATAGCAGAGGAAGCTGAGGCCCTGAGGGAATTACTGCCCCAGTGCTCACACAGCTTCTACTAGGTCAAGAAATCGGGTTTCTATCAGCCTATCCCATGCTGCCTTTGGGCCTACATTACACACAATCAGCTGCTTTTCCTTTCCAATTCTCCCACTCTCTTATCTCCTTGGGTTTTGGCTCACAAAGAGGAGATTTTGGTTGTATGAAGCTTGGGCCAGGAGTCAGCAGTCTGACTGTGTTGCTGACAGTAAGGAGAGCTGCATCGGCCTCAGTTAGCACAGGGATTCTGGATAATTTTGGAAACTGACTTCCTCCTTGGACCGTGTATTCAACCTCCCAGACACTGCTGCATATGGACTGTGGCAATGTGCTTCTTCCCTGGATACGGCCTCACCTTCCAGTGCTCCCCAGGAGGCATCCGTGTAGAACCATGCTCCTTCTAGCTTCCATCATAAAGACTTTTGCAACTTTATTATAACCCAGTTCATCTGCCTGGATTTAGGGAATTTCCGTGTGTTTCGTTTTTGTTTTTGTTTTTTTGTTTCCTCCACTAGTCTGTTTCCCCACATAACACTTGGGAATCCTGGCGTACTCATTATAAAATGACAGTGCATGTGACTATTGCTAAATGCAGCTTCCTTGGCTTTATCCCAGCGGCTCTGATTCGATAGGCATGGGTGGAAACCTTGAGTCTGCATTGTCAATGACATTTTTTCATGGGTCCCCCTCTTTATAGGCCCTATTTTGGGGTGGTCAGAAGCAAGAGCATATTCTTCCGTTCTTCCTGGTCCCTTGGTAAGAATCTGCTGAACGGAAATGGAGGACACATCTATCCTCTATTGCAAATATACACCACTTGAAAAATTGTGTCACTACTTCAGACGAGGCTTATTTTCCTGATCACTGGTATTGATTCTAATGTCCTCTTTCTCAGACTTTGTTCACCTTTTTTTGTTTTGTTTTGTTTGAGGCTCCAAAAGTTGCATCTAAAAGAAGCTGCTGCTTCATCAGCAATCTGGTTTAGAAAACCATCAGTGAAATTTTATAAAGACTTTACATGAATTTTTAGGAAATAAGTTGAAAGGTAGACTAAAAGACAACAATCCACTTGTAGGTATTTCTAATGAAAATGATGCAACTTAAAAGAAAACATTGGGTTTCCCTTTCCTGGTACTCTAGAGAGCTTTTAATGTTTGCAGTGTCAAAAGAATTGATTAGAAAGATTTGTAGAACCCAAATTTAAAGGAAACCCAACAGTCATTTTTGCACTAATGAGACCTCCCAAGCATAATGAAAGTGGCAGAAACTGGAATCTAGGAAATCTAGGATATTCTCTTAAAATATAAAATAAAATTCCTGGTTTTTCTGCCAGTTTTTGTGATAGTCATTATTTCTACATGTACTCCAAAGTTCTAAAAGGTGAGGCAAACCATCGGAAGTGTGTATGTCTCTATCATTTGCCAACAGTTCATGAACAATAACAAAAAATTAACCGAGGAATTGGTGATTTGCTAAGTCTCCACAGGGTGTCATTCAAGATTTTTACCAGTTATTACAGGATCTTCTGACATTAGTGGGCTACTAGAAGTTTTTACCCATTATTTTCAAGAAATTTTGCCTGGGAATTTATTTGTTATGCATGACTTCATAATCAAAATAATATGTAACCCAAAATGGAGACACTTGAAAGATTGGTGAGCAAAAGGAAATTTCCCTTTTCACAAAAAAGTTTATCTTAAAGCTAGGGAAAATAATCCTAAATTGCCATTTGTGTGGTTTCAAAATAAGAATAAAAAAATCAAATACTCTTGGGCCTTCCTTACAAGCTCTTTAAATCTCTTTAAAATCCCAAGCTCTCTTGGGACCAGCAGTTAGCACAATGGCTGTGTCGCTGGACTCCCATGTAGACAACCACAGTTCAAGTCCTGGACCCAGCAGCTTAAACTCACGCCAGGCGCGTGTGCGTGCATGCTCAGGATCCTAAGAGGAGAATGGAGGAGAAGGGATTGCGGCGTGGCCATCCTGCCCTGCGGGGTGATTTCTCGCTTTCTGTCTCTCTGTCTCTCTCTGTCTTTCTGGCGAGCGCACGCGCCCTATAGCAAAAACCTCTCCAAAAAAAGAAAAAAAAAATCCCAAGCTCTCTGAATTTAGTATCTAAGTTCCTTGAAGGTGCTACTGACCCCTGTGATAACAGAGAAATATTTTGTCCCTCTTCTTCCATACTCTGTTTCAGTATAACGCCACCCAAGTGAGTAGTCAGATTAGAACCAATTTCATATCTTGGAAAGGAAAGAGCTAAATCCCAAGGTAGAAGAGTTAAGGCAACATTACATTTTAATTTCCCTTGGTGCTAAAGAACATTCTAAAGAGAGGCTCCTTAAAAATAGAGCAACTATTGAGTCTCCAGAACTTAAACACATA
>NW_006159754.1:8108073-8111038 GCF_000334495.1 Tupaia belangeri chinensis | reverse complement strand
GAACCACAGCGATAACACAAGTGAAAGAAAAATCAAGTTCAGGGCATAATCTCCATGTGCTCCAGTTTCTCTAGGTCAAATCTCCCACCAAATGGGAGAAATAGCTTTTTTCATAGAAGCATTTGGTAATTTTATTTTTTCCCCCGAAGTTATACTAGGTATGAAGAGCTCTGTCACCCACATTGTCAGGGAAAAAAGAAAATAAAACTGATAACACGACCTGGTGTTCACATTCCACGGTGACTCATTAGTCAATACTTGCATATATAGGCAAAACGGCCCTTTGACAATCCATTTATCTTTATCAATGAATTGTTCCTACCCTAGATGTATAGTAGTCCTCTTTAAACAGTTCCCCTTAACCAAAGATTAAGTGATTCCGAAAGATTATTTTTACCTAGGCTTTAAAATAGATTCTCTAATAAATTTAGAGCTTTTTTTGGAGGTCTTTTGGGCTTTTCACTTTTCCTTTAAGCCATTTAACCCAATCTGCCTCTTCCCTGGGTTTGCAAATGCGAAGAGAGGTGCTGGCGATTGAGGGGTTGTTTGAAAGGGACACTCACAGCCTCCACCTATATGAAAGATTCAACCCAGCGATGCTGGCTATCACAGAAGGCTAAAGGTCAGAAGATTCATCCCCATCATCCCATTTACCTGTGTGACTTTGTCGAAGCCATTAAACTTTCTGTGCCTCAAAGTTTCCACCAGTAAAATGGGAAGATTGGCTTATTCTCTTTAGTGCTACCTTCCTAGATTGTGTGACATATATCTGCCAAGTACTTCTACTAGTCAAGAGACATACAGACCTTCCAATAACAGGATCCACTAGATTTATGATGATAACAGCTAGCATTCGTGTGCCGGCAAAAATGCCTACCACACTATTGGAAAATAGGAAGGTGTTTCTTAATTCTATACATTTTGGTGTAGAATGCCCTAGAAGCCTCAACTGCTTTTTTTTTTTTTTTTTTTTTTAAGAGGTTTTTGCTATATGGCATGTGGGCTCACAGAGAGACAGAGAGAGACAAAGAGACAGAAAGGGAGAGATCACCCCCCCCAGGGGGCATGGCCAAGCTGCAATCCCTTCTTCTCCATTCTCCTCTTGGGACTTTGGGCACATATGCACATGCGCCCAGTGTGAATTTTAAGCCACCAGGTCTGGGACTCGAACTGTGATCAACTACGTGGGAGTCTAGCAAAGTAACCATTATGCCATCTGCAGGCCCCTCAGTTGTTTTTATATATGCCACTTGCCTTAGCCAATATGGAAATCATGGTTATGTCATGGTCATATACCTTCATACACCAACATAGCCAAGGTCCAGTCAAGATCAATCTTTGAAGTGACTTAACAAAGCAAATCTTTTAGAAACGGTTATAATAATATATATAAACCAATCTAATACCTTGATATGCTTATTTTACTTATTGGAAAGAATATGGGAATATAAAGGACCCAGAACACCTGACAGTGACAATCCAACTTTCTTCCTGGTAATAGTCTTTGAACATCCAGGTTGGAACATCTTGAGAAAGGAAATGCTGGTAAGATCACCCAGTGTGTACATTTCAGTATCAGTGAATTCTGGTTTCCACCCTAAAACAGAACACAGGTTGACTATTGCTTATCCAAAATGCCTGGGACCATAAAGTTTCATATTTCAATTTTTTTTTAATTTTGGAATATTTTCATATATGTATGAGATATTTTGGGGATGGGGCCAAAGTGTAAACACACAACTCATTTCTGTTTAATATACACCTTATACACATAGCTTGAAGGTAATTTTATACAATACTTTTGTACTGCAGCATTTCAACTGTAACCTATCACATGAGGTCAGATGTGGAACTTTCTACTTGTGCTGTCATGTTGGCACTCAAAACGTTTAGGATATGGGAGCTAGAACCATGGCACAACAGTGGTACACTGTCAAGAAAAGCCAGACCTCACATGCACTTTGAACACCCCATTCCACTAGCTGGAAATACAGTGGGCCCCAAATATGAGTATCCAAGATCCAATGAACTGGACTGGAAGAAGGGGGTTTCATTGAGACCAGATCCTGTAGAAGGTACTCATCTCTCTGTCTCTGTCTCTCGCTCATGTGTACATACATGCACTCTATCATAAAGAAAGAAAGAAAAGCTTGGGAACCAGCAGTTAGCATAATGGCTATGTCGCTGGACTCCCACGTAGTTGACCGTGGTTCACATCCCGGACCCGGTGGCTTAGAACTCATGCTGGGCGCATGTGCGTGTGTGCCCAAGATCCCGAGAGGAGAACGGAGGAGAAGGGATTGCGGCGTGACCATCCCCCCTGGGGGGTGATTTCTCGCTTTCTGTCTCTATGTCTCTCTCTGTCTGTCTGGCAAGCGCACGCACCCTATAGTGAAAACCTCTCCAAAAAAAAAGAAAAGAAAAGCTTCAGATTTTGGAAGATTTTAGATTTTGGATTTTCAAATTAAGAATGCTCAATCTGTACCAACTTGGAACATCTTGCCAATATTCTACAAAATTTTTGATGAATTAGATTTGCTAAAGTATTAATGATCTCACTTTTTTATGATCTTTTTGCCATTTGCACTTTTACTCACTTAAAAAGTATATTTGATGGGCTAGCAGGTGGCATGGTAATTAAAGGCACTGGAATCCCACATGGCCAACTGTGGTTCAAGTCCTGGACCTGGCAGCTTGCTTTCTCACTTTCCCTCTCTCTCTCACTTTGTCTCCTCTCTGGTCAAATTAAAATAAATAAATAAATAAATAAATAAAGTTAAATAAAATAATTCTTTAAAACAACAAGTATACATGAGGCAGCTAGTCCACAGTTGAATGAGGCCAGACAATGCCACACAATTGAAATATTTATGGTACCTAACATGTTGTTAATGGGATTTTTTTTGGAGGTTTTTTTTTCTTTTTTTTTTTTTTTTTTTTTATGGGGTGTGTGCTCACCAAAAAA
>NW_006159754.1:8102575-8107948 GCF_000334495.1 Tupaia belangeri chinensis | reverse complement strand
GGTCCGGGACTCAAACCATGGTCAACTACATGGGAGTTCAGTGACATACCCATTACGCTAACTGTTGGTCCCAGCTAATGGGAATTTTTTGATCCATGAAGAGTGAATTGAGCAACAAGCTACAGCAAATTATAAACATATAATAATACTCAACAAAAATCTTTCATAAAAATGTTTTAGATACAGGGTATAAACAGAAACTTTAACCCAAATTGTAATTACCTTTTACACTAAAGAGCAAAATAAAACAAAAGTGAAAGATTGTGGAGCTCAAATTCAGTCTTCAAAGAATGTGAAATTCTACACATAGAAAAGCCACTTGAAATCATCAGTGATCATTTTAGTTTCAAAATTTTATTAAGCAAAAGGCAATGCACACCTACAGCCAGAGTATGCCTTTCTGATTTTAAGCTTAACTGCCTAGTCTCTGAGCTGTTGTACAATAAAAAGGGAAAACATCAGAGTTATTTTTATTCTTTCTACAACTTTTAAAGGTTTAAAAATATAAAGAATAAATCCCAAACTTGCCAATTCAGATTTAGGCCGGAAAGACTCAAGAGCAATGATGGAGAAATAGGAAGATAATAGGGTAGATCATATCCTTTTATAGTGACCCAATAGAGCTGTGTCACCAAAGTCTCCAGACTCTGGCAGGCGACCTTGTGGAGATATACTAAAAAGTAATAAAAGCAGATAAGATGCTTTCTTGTTCTTGCTTCTCCAGGCCTCATCTACGTAATTCATTGACCATCCACATGCCCAAGCGATGTCAACTACTCACAGGAAAATATCTATTTACAAAATTTGAGTGTGTCTTGCCAGACAGAGAGATGGGGCCCAGCTACTCAAAAATGGGCAGACACTTAATGAGCTTCCCATAGAGTTCTTCTGTCAGACCCATATGGTGTTGATTTGAGAGATCTAGAGAAGGACTCTTACCCTGCAGACAGTGATGCTAATGTTGGCATGCCAACCACTCTAACAGCTTTGTATAAGACTCACTATTTTTCCAACAGTATTTTGTAAAGCATAGGATGAAATTTTACCTGGGCACCTGGAAGAATCTATTCATTAGTTCATTTTTTGTTTGTTTAATGGTAGAGGAGAGGTGTTTTTGGCAGGATTTCACTGTGCTGTGATCCTCCTGCCCGACGTCCCAGCTAGCTAGGACCACAGGCATGTGCTACCACACTTAACCTGTTTAGGTTGGTCTGAGAACCGAACCCGGGCCTCCCATGCAGCTCCAGCTCATGCAGTGGCACCTTCCAGCATATGCCACCATGGCTAGACACAGTTTTTTTTCTTTATCTCAACAAACATTCATTGACTGCACACCATCTCTTATAGGACATCCTGGGGATACAACAAACAGACAGCATTTCTGCTCTCAGGAAACTTCTATTACAAAGATCATACAGGACATAACCAATGCATTTTCTTTTTCTTTCTTTTTTTTGGAGAGGTTTTTGCTATAGGGTGCGTGCCCTCGCCAGAATGACAGAGAGAGATAGAGAGACAGAAAGCGAGAAATCACCCCCCCAGGGGGTATGCCCACTCCGCAATCCCTTCTCCTCCATTCTCCTCTCAGGATCTTGGGCATGCACGCACACGCACCCGGCATGAGTTTAAGCCATCAGGTCCAGGACTCGAACTGCGGTGGATTACATGAGAGTCCAGCAACATAGCCATTACACTAACTGCTGGTCCCGACCAATCCAATGCGTTTTCTTCTATAGTATTAGAACCTGACCAAGGCAGGTTTGGGCACATAAGCCTGAGTGCATGAATATATCCATGCTTTGAGTCCTTGGCTCTTCTTCAGCCCCTCTATGACTGAGTCAATGGCATCACTCTCAAGTTGTGTATTTGCCACTAAGACGTGTTGGAAAGGCATTTGAACTTTTGTAGCAGGATAACTGTGTGACATATTAATCGATATTTTCTCCTCAGTATTTTCGTTTCTCAGTAGTGGAAAAAAGACTTGAATTTGAGGCCACCAAGTGGCATAGTGTTTAAGGCACTGGACTGCCACATGGATGACTACAGTTCAATTCCCAGAGCTGTCAGCTTGAAAATTACATCAGGCACCTGTGTTTGTGTGTGTGTGTGTGTGTTCAAAGTCCCAAAAGGAGGATGGAGGAGAAGGGTTTGTGGTTTGGCAATCCTAGTGTCAGGGGGAATTTCTCATTTTCCGTCTTACTGTCTCTCTGTCTTTCTCCTCTCAGGCAAGCACATATGTCTTATGGCAAGAAAACGTTAAAAAAATAAATAAATAAAAAATCCTTAAATTCATTGCACTTTAAACTACATCTGTTACATTCTCCGTTTTTTAAACAGGCTGATATTCTTAACTAAATGAAGTCAAGGCCCTTATATAATGGGAAAGTAAGAATGAAGTTAGAGAGACCACAGAGCTGGTGTGTATATTATAAGTTTAGGTGAACTTGATTTTCAGCAATAAACATTCTATCAAATTCAATTTCCTTTCACAAACTTACAGTGAGTAAATGCAATTTCTATTCCAAGGAACCATGTCTGTGAGATTAAGGTTCTAGTCCATAGACGATAACAATGAAAGTTTAGAATCAGTATTTCTCCAAGGAAATTATTCCAAACTAGTCAGGGAATAATTTCATGACCAGGAACAGATAAACATACACAAGATTAAAAAAAAAAAAAGTACTTTCACCCCAAACTTGCTGCTTATATTTTTGGTGCATTTAAAGTAAAATCTCATATTTTCCAACTATTATACATTAAGACGTTCTGGCTACCTCTGTGCTTTGTCTTCACCACGTTATGTGCCAGGTCTAAATTAAATAATTAAATAAATAAAATTTCAGGAAAACTTCAACTTTTGTTAAGGAGGAATAGAATTACTCCTTAGTGTTCCCACCCCCATGCTTTCAGCTAAGTGTCTTACTGCTCCCAGGAACTACTAATAGTGCCTGAAAGAGAAAAAAAAGAAAAAGGGCGTCTTCTCTGATTTCCTCAAATGTCTAGCTCCCAAAGAAAACAGCTAAAACACTAGTGAATAAATCATGTGACAAACTTCTGAGAATGCTTAACCATAACCAGTTATTTAAAAAAAAAAAAAAAAAAAAAGACAGTATCACTTTGTTCCCTAGTCTGGTCTTGAATTCATGACCCTTCTGCTTCAGCCTTTCAAGTAGCTGAGATTATAGGCAAGTACCCCTGTACCTGACCTGGCTATTTTTCAGACAAGGTCTCACTATATCGCCCAGGCCGGACCCAAGTCTGTGATCTGTCTGCCTCAACCTACCCAGTTGCTGGGATTACAAGCACATGCTACTGTGTCTGGGCTCCCATGTGATCCTACTCTGTAAAGCAGAGAGTCTTAGCAGCATGAGCCATCACAGCTGGGTCAGAAAATACTTTTCACTGGGTCCGGCAGATAGTATGGTCGTTAAGGGCGCTGGACTCCCACATGGCCGACCACGGTTTGAGTCTTGGACCTGGTGGCTTGCTTTCTCACTTTCTCTCTCGCTCTGTCCCTCTCTGGTCAAATTAAAATAAATAAATAATTAAATAAAGTTAAATAAAAATAATTCTTTAAAAAAAATACTTTTCATTGATTAAAACTAAGCTTATTGCCACTGAATAGAATGGAGCTTAAAAGATAAAATTGAGTTATAGAATTACTCAATAATAAATAATATAAGTTCCATTTCTTGCACACCCAAGTTTATGAACAATGTTACCACATACACTTTTGTAGAGTTTGGTATCTATAAAACACCATCTGCTAAGAATTTTCTTCTTTTTATCTTGGGCTACCGATAATCTCCCCATCCTTTAAAACTCACACCAAGTGCTCCCTTTTGTTAGGGATGCTGTAACAAGCTACCACTAAGTCACTTAAATGACAGAAATTTTATTTTCACAGTTCTGGAAGCCAGAAGCCCAATTAAGGTGTCAGAAGTGGTTCCTCCTGAGGCCTGTGAAGAAAGCAAGATCTGTTTTTTAGTATTGTGTTGTTTTAGAGGTTTTTGCTATAGGGCGTGTGCACTCACCAGAAAGACAGAAAGAGAGAGAGACAGAAAGCGAGAATCACCCCCCAGAGGGGATGGCCATGCCACAATCCCTTCTCTTCCATTCTCCTCTCGGGATCTTGGGCATGCACGCACACATGCCCAACATGAGTTTAAGCCACCAGGTCTGGGACTGAAACCATGGTTGACTACATGGGAGTTCAGTGACATAGCCATTACACTAACTGCTGGTCCCAAGATCTATTTTGAGTCCCTCTCCTTGACTTGTAGAAGGCTGTTTTCTTCTGGTATCTTCACATGGTCATTACTCTGTGTCTGTGTCCAAATTTTCTCTTCTTCTTTTTTTTCTTTTTAAGAGATTTTTGCTATAGAGCACAGGCTCTCACCGGAGACAGAAAGTGAGAAATCATCCCTTAGAGGGGATGGCCATGCCATAATCACTTCTTCATTATCCATCAGGATTTGGGGCATGTAAACACACATATCCAGCATGAGTTTCAAGTCATCGGGTCTGGGACTCAAATCATGGTCAGTCACTTGGGAATCCAGCCACTTGCTGGTTCCCAAATTTCCTCTTCTTGTTAGAAAATAAGTCCAAAAGTAGATGAGTGTATTGAAAAAATGTGGCATATATGATCTATAGAATACTGTTCATCCATGAAAAAGTGAGACCCTGACATTTGATACAAAGTGGGCAAATCTGAAAGATTTAATGCTAAGCAAAGCAAACCAGTCTATGAAAGAAAGGCATTGCATGTCTCCACTCCATATATATTGAATGTCTGTGCTCTATAGCAGAAGCTGAAAGATTGGAAGGTATAATAGCAGGGAGGGCAACTGTAGATACTAGATGGGGTGGATAACAGGGGGAGAAAGAGGGAACAGGGAAAAAACAAACAATATGTTTAATTGACACAAAAATGAAGTTATTTACTGATGATAATGTATACAGTAATGTCTTTGTCTTGATTGATATGCACAGTATTCATGCTGGGAAAAATCGTGTTGTACACTGTAAAACTGTATAGTGATTAAGTGTAAATTATATATATAATATATAGAATTAATATATAATATATAATTAATAAGTTGTTATTATTAATTATTAATTATAATAATATATTATAACTAAAAATTAATTAATTTACACTTAATTTACATACACACATTATATTTTATATATATATACTGCACAATTCAAATCCTGGAACTGGTGGCTTGAAAAATATACCAGGTATATGTGTGAGCATACCCATAATCTGGAGAGGGAAGTGGAGGAGAAGAGATTGCAGTGTGGTCATTCTCCCTAGGGGTCATTCTCTCTTTCTCTCTGGCAAGAGCTCACACACCCTGTAGGGAA
>NW_006159754.1:8080275-8101403 GCF_000334495.1 Tupaia belangeri chinensis | reverse complement strand
AAAAAAAAAAAGTCATATTGAATTAGAACTCACTCTAAGGACTTCATTTTAATTTAATTACTTTTTTAAAGGCCTTTTCAAACTATGAGTGAATTCCAAGATAGTAAGGATTAGGATTTCAACATATGAACTTCCAGGGGGACTCAGTTGAGGCCTGAGCAAATTGCTTCTGAGTGCTTATTTCAGCTGGAAGTGATGTCTTCTCCTCTCTGCTGATCGTCTCTACCAGACAAAGCACTTGGCAGCAGTCATACTACTCTTAATTCCCCAGTTTGGGCTGTTACGTTGTATAGTACATGGTAAGAATTTACTAGAACGGAAGCTGCTTAACAGACTCCCCCTATAAACACTGCAGCTGAGCAGTCTCAACCCTTTGTAACCATCCATCCTTCTTCTCCCATTCACCAGGAGGCCAATGGTTAGCTTGCTCCTCTCTACTCTGACTAGTTGAATGTAAACCTACTAAGAGCCAGCTGTGTTTGAGCCCAAATCTGTGTGGGCGCTGTTGGATTTAATATAATTACACCACTTAACTAAGTATTATGTGAAACAATGAAATACTAAGAGTTCTTCCCACACAAAGAGAGAGAACTTTCTGTGAAAATGAAGATGGCTACTTTGCAAAGGCATGACAAAAAGGAGCTCCTGACGTGTCCTTGAATTACATGTGAGTGCAACAACTGTAGAAGTTAGGGAAGAATAATTACAATCTGGAGGCCTCTGTTCTCAGATTACTCTACAAGTGTCTAGAAATTACTGCTCTATTCTAACAAAACTGTAACCATGAAGAAACTAAAAACTGGAAATGATAGATAATGCATTATAAGCATGATGTATGAAAGCTGACCTCAATTTTGGACCTAGATTCAAAGAAAAAAAATTTGCCTTCGTACATCAAAGGATTCCTGAATGAATATACAATTTTGTGTTTTAAGCTAAAATAAAATAGTTATGATATGTATGTATTACATTAAAAAAAAACCCTTCATTTTATTTAACATTTCCAATCATCCAAATACCCATCCCTCTTGCATAAGCTAAGACAGACGCTGTTGAGAAGAGCAATAAGGATTGCACTGAGGCGTGAGTTTTAAAGGTGCAAGGGCTGTCTTTAGAATTCGCTAGGCTCTCAGCAGCAGCTGACAGACCTAAGGTTTGAAGAACGATAAAGTTTCTTTCCAACAAAGAGCTCAGGGCAACTGCCTCTGAGGCACAGCCATAACAGAGACACCCTGTCTAGACAGTGGCTAGAGTCCCCATCTCAGGTACATCATCTTGTAGGCTGGAGAGAAATGTCTACACAGGGTCTTCTCTCAGCGCCATCCACCCTACCAGGCTGGGGTCCTCCCCAGTGCCTCATTCAGTGTTTGCAGAGACCCTTTTCTGTATCAGAAGCTTGTGCTTTGAAAACATTCTACGAGCTTCTCCAGAATGAATTTCATGCACAGTTTATCAGTATGTTGTACCTATTGATAGGCACAGGACGCCCCAGAGAGTCCCCAAGGAGGAGACGAAACATGTCACAATTACCCATGGCAGCAGGGATGCTCAGTGTCACTCAACCCCTGTTCTGCTTTAAGAGAGTAAAGTGGGATTTTTTTGGTTGTTGTTATTTTGTACATTAAAGTAAATAAATAAATTAACCACTGCTAACTACTGAATAAAGTTAGAAACAGTCATTTCTACAGATTTTCAGATCAACCACCATGTAGTCAGTTGAACCAAAAAAAAAAACAAACCCTGAAACTTTTTTTATTCTCTTACTGATGCTTGTGGTTGGGGAGAACGTTATAGAATGAATGTGGGGCAGGAAGGAAAAGCAAGACCTCATCCCTTCACCCTCAAGATCATCAACACAGCCAAGTTCCTCGCCACACCATGGACAGAAGCTGCAGTTTGGGATTCCTCTGCATTAACCAGTAACGGCCCTCCTTCCAGAACCACCAAAGCACTGAACTGGGTCGTAGTGGTCTCTGCCTATGGAATGGAATGACTGCAGTCACCTGGTGAGTTATTATTAAGGAAAAGGCTAAAGAGCTTATTAACTCTGGCACTACTTACAGAATTATACTGCAAATCATCAGGTATTTCCCCCTCATATTAAATCTGAGATACAGGAAATTAATCCCCCTCCCATTGCTCTCTCACCCCTCAACCACCATGTAGTCAGTTGAACCAAAAAAAAACAAACCCTGAAACTTTTTTTATTCTCTTACTGATGCTTGTGGTTGGGGAGAACGTTATAGAATGAATGTGGGGCAGGAAGGAAAAGCAAGACCTCATCCCTTCACCCTCAAGATCATCAACACAGCCAAGTTCCTCGCCACACCATGGACAGAAGCTGCAGTTTGGGATTCCTCTGCATTAACCAGTAACGGCCCTCCTTCCAGAACCACCAAAGCACTGAACTGGGTCGTAGTGGTCTCTGCCTATGGAATGGAATGACTGCAGTCACCTGGTGAGTTATTATTAAGGAAAAGGCTAAAGAGCTTATTAACTCTGGCACTACTTACAGAATTATACTGCAAATCATCAGGTATTTCCCCCTCATATTAAATCTGAGATACAGGAAATTAATCCCCCTCCCATTGCTCTCTCACCCCATTACTTATCTATAAGCTAATTTCCCTTCATTCTTATCCAAGTTTTTCTCATTCTCATTTTCCTTTCCTGATCTTCGCCTACCTCGAGACGGGCACCCTGGCTTCCTTTCTTTCCTTGAAGTCCTATACTGAAAGGGATTAAAAAACGACAACAACAAATTTAAAAAACAAACAAACAAACAAAAGACCTCTTGAGTTGAATATAGAGAATAAAGAACTCTAAGTCTGAAAAGGCTGTTACAGAAGATTCTATGGCTTTCCTTCCATCCTTGATAAGAAAACTGAGGTGCAAAGAAATAAAAGCAAGGTCTGGCCAAGCGCTCTGGCTGCTCCTAGTGGCAGGATGTGGTAAAGCAGTGACCAGGTTGTGCTCTCTGAACTCTGAGTGACTTCGCTCCAAATATCAGAGCCTCAGATGGCAGGTGTGGAACTGCTCGGTGAACAGGAACACTTTTCAAAAATGTTTGTTATGAGTATATTGGGATGACATTTACATCTCAATTCTGAAGTCAGATCTAGGTGAAGTGAGGGCTTGTCAGTGTGAAAACTTCATTTAATGAACCCTCTGGTGTGTAACCTCATGGAAAGGAGAGTTAGATGTACACGTCTATAGTCTACGTACTGTTGAAAGTCTCACATTTATGAAAAAGGGCCAGGGGTTTTAGGAGAGCAATAATAAAAGGGGGGGAGATATTGCATGCTAGAGCCATGTAATGTTCTTTTGCTTGCTATAGAGTGCTTGCACTCAAGAGAGAGAGACGGAGAGGGAGAGAACGTGATAAAGTATCTCTCTCAGGGAGATAACCACACCACAATCCCTTCTCAAGACTGTGCTCTCCTCCTGGGATTTTGGGCACATTTGCATATATGTCTGGTGTGTTTTTCAAACCACTGCGTCTAAGACTTGAACCATGTAGTCAGTCGTGTGGGATTCAGCAGCCTTAACAACCATGCCACCTGGCTGACCCCATGTGTTACTCTTACTGGCTCCCTGGACCCCATGCAAATTCATTCTCTTTTGAAAAATGGACATTTTTTTTTTCTCAATCAAAAGAAGGAAACTCATCTTTTGAATATTCTGAGCATCTCTCATTCAGTCTGGTATCTTTTTGCTTTTGCTTCATATTGGGCCAAGTCTCTTCCTGCTCTTATCCCTGAGTTTCTCATCTAAGAGATTCACTGCCTTTGTCCAAAATGTTCTAGAATTAAGTGCATGGTTGTGAAGTCTTTTCCAAATATAGAATTCTATATCATGATATAAGTAATAAAAAATACTGCGTAGAGCTCCTCACTCTTTATCTGGCAACCCCCAAGAGATGCATTTATTTATTTAAAATGTAAGATTTACCACTAAGAAATGGAGCAAAATTGTCCTAACCTCTCTTTTATCCCTCATCTTGGGTCACTGAGACAATGAGGAGGTTTTATGCTGCTGACATCTAACATTAGTTTGGGTTAAGAGGAGACAGTGAAGGTAAAGACACTCCTGGTTATCTTTCAAGCTGCCAGAACTCAACTTAACACCTCCAGGGCCTGCAATTACTCTGCCATTCCTTGGCAAAGCCACAACATCCCTAGCATAACATAGACTTGCCCTGGGGTTTAGGGATTCTACCCACTGCTCCGGCAGGCTGCCACAGGATGGGAAGAGAGGCACTAAACTCAGACAGCCAACCTGAAGATGAAGGAGGAATGATGCAGACATCTCAGTCTCAGTCACAGAATCAGAAACCCAAGCAGGGAGGAGTGGGGGCAATGAATCCAAATACTCTCATTCGCTTTCAATTTAAAGGAATTTTAAAAAGAATTTTCTAAGAGCAGAAACTGCCACCAAGAGTGTTGGAGTCAGGCTAGCCATGGTCTTTAACTGGTCTGACAAAGGCGAGCTCTTACCCAGATGTCCAATAAAAACACTTAGCTAGTATCATTTCCATAAGGCTTTGTCTACTTGAAACACAAGCCAATTGTTTGGGTCCAATTTATGAAGCAAGGTCTTACAAAGGTTATGGGGTGAGGAGGCCTGATGACAACTAAATTGCCTTAAATGGAGCTCAAAATACCACCTTAAACATTCTCTTCTCCCAAGAAATGCTTAATCATAAATCAAGTGGTTCAGAACGTATTAAAAATGACAAATAGAGCAAGCACTTACATCTCATTTTTTTTCTTTTAATTCACCGATGCATCAAAGATTTCTGAAGGGTATTATTCCACACACAAAAAAAGATGAAGTACACCAGGAATGCAAGATTCCAAGGATAAAAGAAGAGATTAAAAATCAAATGCTGGACCAGACTTAATGCTAAAAATTATTCTGAAAATAGACATATTCATTTTAAGACAAGGAGATGAGCACTATCTGCTCTGAACTTGTAAGGAGTGATGACTCTCACAATAATTTGACACATGGTTTTCATCTTTGAAGAACTTATGAATCCATTTTAATGCATTAAAGTTCATGGGTACTGTCTGTCCACAAGCGAGCTTTCTCTTCCCTCTTCCCACCAGGCATTCTTTAATGGGTTCTTGATTTAGATTGGGAGGGAAAAAAAAAAACTTCCAAAACTCACAAATATTTCTTGAGTTGCCATTACACTAGCTTTAGAAGGAGTTTTTAAAGATGTGCTAACTGAAACTTTCTGGGCAATAATTTATAATATTCCAGTTCTTTTGGATAGCAAGACTTTTTTTTTTTTTAACATGTCCCTTCTGCTAGAAGGGGAAATTAATTCATGGTAATAACACTTATTAAGTGCCTAACCCAAGAAGCAAATTTGTCTTGACCTGAAATAGATTAGAAAGTGGATCAAGCAGAAAGTCCAACCTAACAAATCACAACACACCTCCCTATAAGACACTGATTCCAAGTTCTTTCAGAGCTCAGTGTGGAGGGAAGGAATGGCCAAGGCTGGGAACAACTCTTATTTCTGCCTTCCTGTTGATTACAAATAGCCAGAGAATTCCACCAATTCTCAAGGCACTGAGCCCATTTTTCCTTTTCTTTTTTTTTTCTCCTTCTTTACAGCCCTTTTCGATCTAGTTGGAAACATCTGTTTTTAATTGAATTTGGATTTGAAAACTAAT
Source organism: Tupaia belangeri chinensis (assembly GCF_000334495.1). Lineage (NCBI taxonomy): Eukaryota > Metazoa > Chordata > Mammalia > Scandentia > Tupaiidae > Tupaia > Tupaia belangeri. Next base: position 8,095,716 of record NW_006159754.1, on the reverse strand, counting down.
TTAGGGTGAGATTGGGTTCAGGCTCCAATCATTTGGAACTGAGAGATTATTGCTTATACACATATCCCAAATTTAGAGAGGCTTGAGGCCAAGGATATCACACTTCCTGAATGCATGCACGAGACACATACATTTAGAAATGAAAAAGGAATGGCCTAATTCTCTCTGGGAAACTTCTTTAAGGCCAGTGATTGGGGGTTTTATGTTACAGCTTGTAGACTAAGAATTCGATTTGGGAAAGGTCACTTGGAGGACAATACCTTCTGTGTGTTCCATATATGGAGCAGGCGATTAAGCATTCATATTGATCAAATAAAAATAAGAATAGTATTTTGGGTTGTTCATTAAAAAGATCATAAATCTTCCCCTCTTCGAATACAAAAGAAATTGAAACAAATAACACTGTCTCCTAACCACAGTTTCTCAATGGCATGAAGCCTTTGTTGCCCTCCATCTTACTAGGAAGGTGAAGAAAGAAGAACGACTCAAGAATTCCTCTTTGTATGGGTTCTGGACTACCTGCTGAGCACAGGGGCTCAGAAGTTGGTCCTGACCTTGTCACTAACTCACAGTGTATACCTAGGCTCTCCACCTCAAAGGATCCAATTTTAAATGAGGCTCTTATTTTTCTGCTTCACAAAAAAACATTTTTGGAGTACTCATTAGTGATCTATCACAAAGTACTAAAAATCATTAGGAACTGCTAAAGTGCAAGAGGCTATTTTGATTTCCTTTAATGGCTCAGTCCAAAAAATAAAAGTAAAATTCATGCCAAGAATTCTTAAGTGATTATTTGATACTTTGACAATTCAGAAAATGAACCTTAGGTTCCTCACTCTGTAATTCGACTGACAGTAAGAGCAAATATTATAAGACCGATCAACAGTAATAACCCCCACGATGTTTGAAATTCAAAGTTCTGATGAATAAAAGGGCATGAACAGGTAATATTTCAATTTGACTACACAATTTTATTAAGTTTAGATACTGAGAACCCTCATATTTGTTTTCTACATTCGAAGGATGTATGTTTAAGAGCTATTGTAAATTTTCATTAAATCCTTTAGCTAAGTATTCCAAATGTTTTACTTACCATAATCTATTAATTCTTGATAGCTTCAATAACCAAAAAAATTTCACTTTTATTGACAATAGGTAGAGCACTGGTTATTTATCAATTCTAAGTATCCTCTGCAGAGATTTTCAGAAGTGATAGCTATTCTTAATGCCTATTATAATTTAAGCAGAATTTAATATCTAAGATGTGTCCATTTCAATGCTTAATCTTGGGTTAATTTTTTATTTGATGAACCCAAGATAACCAAGGAAACTTCATGTGAACTGAATATCTTATTAACATGCTAGAGTTTGATAAAGAGAGTCTTCTTTACAAATAATATTTCAAATACAACAATAAAATGGTTGAAGTTTTGGCTATTTACATTTCTTAGAAGAGGCAGTATATTTAATACATGTTTTTTTCCTGAACAACATTCTGATGGCAAAGGATACCAAAAAGGTCAAGAAATAAGACTCCAAAACTTCTGATAAGCCAAGGAAGAAGATACACAAAGTGTCATAGGCACTTCTGTGATGGTCAGCATTCAATGCCTTTAAAGCCATGCTAAGTAGCTATATGCAGTTCACAATTTTGGCCAATGCAAATACTAGAAATGAAGTCCCTTCAGTAGACCTTCTTTGGAACAAACAAGAGAAGCAAGGATAATAGTAGTTCTTTTCTTTTCACTAAACTATATGCAGCTTCACAAATTACCCAAGTTTTAACTTATATTTCATTAGCATAAATTACAATTTATTGTAAAAAGAACATTGTATCTATTCCTTGTTGAAATGTTGGAAGACGGGACTGACTCCTAAGCCTGGTGGTTAAAACAGCCAGATCCCATATGGCAGTCCCTGCAGTTTGAGTCCTGGATCCAGTGGTTTAAAGAACACACCTAGGCCTGTGTGCATGCATGTCCAAAATCCTAACAGGATGGAGAAACGAAAGAGAAGGGATTGTGGCATGACCATTCCCAATGGCGTGGGGGTGTTTTCTCCTGTCCCTCTCTCTCTCTCTGTCTCTCTTTCGTGAGCACACACACCCTCTAGGGAGAAAAGTTGAAAGATGCAGAAAACATAAATACTAAAATAATATGCCCCATAATTCCAAGGCTCAAGGTTAATATTCCACTTCATTCCTTTCTGTTGTTTTCTGCAAGGCTCATGACATATGCCTTGCAGAAATTTTTATTTATCATGTCTTTTTCTCTACTATATTATTTATTGTAATAAATTTTGCATGTTATTAAGATTATCTATCTGCATTTTAAAGTTGTTTCAGAATATTCCTGTAATCTCTACTGTATTATTTATTATAATAAATTTTGCATGTTATAAGATTATCTATCAGCATTTTAAAGTTGTTTCAGAATATTCCTGTACCTTTGGCATTTAGAGTGTCCCCAATCTTATAGCAAGCATTCTGACAAATTTCTCAGTATGTATCTTTTCTCCTTTTTCAACTAATTTCCTTGGAATAGATATCTAAGTATGAAATTCATCCTTTTAAGGCTCTTGATACACATTGTCAAAATGTCTTCCAGAGAAGCTGTAGTTGGCCAGCCACAGTGACACAGTGACAGCGTAATGGTCTGTGATGCCAAGGCCTTATGGGAAGGTTTATGTCCCAAGGTACATACACATCACTTGTACATGTGACCCATGTCATAGGCTCGCTGAGGGTGAGGGTGGCTCAGAGTATGAAGACCCTGTTGGAGGTGCTTTTGTCTTGTTCACTCTCTCATGGAAGAAATAAACAAAGAGAACTTTAAAAAAGGTTGTGGCGGGACCAGCAGTTAGCATAACGGCTATGTCACTGGACTCCCATGTAGTCGACCGTGGTTTGAGTCCCAGACCTGGTGGCTTAAACTCACACTGGGTGCATGTGCATGTGTGCCCAAGATCCAGAGAGGAGAATGGAGGAGAAGGGATTGCGGTATGGCCATCCCCCCTGGGGGGGGTGATTTCTCGCTTTCTGTCTCTCTGTCACTCTCTCTCTGTCTGGCGAGTGCACGCACCCTATGGCAAAAAACTCTCAAAAAAATAAAAAACAGATTGTGGCAATTTACATGTGTACTCTGCAGTGTTTAAGTATATAAATAAACTCTGTCTTTCAGTTTTACTCCCTGTAATTTCTTTGTCTTTGCTAACTTGGATTAAAGTTCTGTTACTTCACATTTAATTCTTGCAGAAGTTAAATTTTATATATATATATATAATATATATATATGTATATTATATATGTATATATATAAACACACACAGGCATATATATGCTTATTATTTCTATTTCTTCTTTTTAAATTATCTGCTCTTGAGTCCTACTTATTTCACAGCTTTTTCTCTCATGTCTTGTGGAAATTTTTATTAACACCATTGCATACCATATGTATTTCCAGATCCGTTTTTTTAGGTTTTAGTTTTATAACTTTATTTGGTGTATGGGCATATAAAATCTTTCTCATCAGTTTTGTAAATCTTTTCCTTTCTCTTCTATTTCCCTCCTAACTAGAAAGTATTAAAATTTAAATATGTAACCTTTTTCTATATGTGGTGTTGGTGACAGTTCATCTCTGTTACTCATCATTTGGCACCCAGCATTTAGCTCCAGTATTGGACCGGGGATTAGGAAATGCTAATCCACTGTGAGGCTGCTTCTTGGACTCATTTTCAAGACAATTCTGAGAGAGGGACCATAATAATATCTCCTTAAGAAAGTATTGTTTCCATGAAGACTCTTTATTCAGAACATGAAGAAATGCCTCCTTGTTGCTGATTCCTAGTTTATTTATTCCCCTTAGTGTGAGTGTGTGTGTGTGTGTGTATACACACATATCTATACTTATGTGTGTACATATTTACCTTTTGTAATACTTTCTTTCAAAAAATTTGACAAATATGTAAGGATACTTGGGCCAGCTGGATGTTCAAGAACATTATTTGGTAAAAAAAAAAAATACAATTTTACTCTCATTACACATTCAGAAATTCAGTTAAGGTTTTCCATTTCCAGAACCTCTGGCAAATTAAAGAATGAGTGAACATGTAGCTGAAAATGCAAATAAATCACGGGTGAAAAATCAGGAAGTTAAGGGGACCAGCAGTTAGCATAATGGCTATGTCGCCGAACTCCCACATAGTCGATTGTGGTTCAAGTCCTGGACCCAGTGGTTTAAACTCACGCCGAGCGCATGTGTGTGCATGCCCAAGATCCCAAGAGGAGAATGAAGGAGAAGGGATTGTGGCATGGCCATCCCCGCTGGGGAGGTGGTTTCTCGCTTTCTGTCTCTCTGTCTCTCTCTGTCTCTCTGGTGAGCGCACATGCCCTACAGCAAAATCCTCTCCAAAAAAAAAATTCAGGAAGTTAAAATACACATATACATAGTGGGTTTTTTCTAGGTTGCTGCAATGACATATATTAACTGTAAAGTGTAAGGAAATGGTGACTTATTTACAAGTTGAAACAACCATAATATCTATGCAAAATACTTTGTACCATTATAATTGTGACTTCATTAAACCTGTGTTAATACACAAATGCAGCAAAACAGAGTTGAGACCACAATTCCTGCCTGATCTAAATTCTGCTGCTAAACAGAAGGCGGTTAAATTGCCACAAAAAAATCTGAGCAAGAATGAACTCATCACTATGACTTTCATATTGTTGGTCCCAAATGTTCCATGCAAAAATTTCAGGGCATCTTCCAAAGATAGACACAGGGTGATAAGAAGCAATTTTGATTTGTCAGTGCATACAGAGAAAATAATATGCTTACTTGTAGGTAGTTGGGAGATTCGAGATCCCAAGTAGAATATACAAGATACATAATCACAAGTAAAGCTTGACATTGCAAGTATGCCAAGAGAATTGCACAAGCAGTAATACAGAAAGAATGATACTATTAAGAGGTAATGCAAACATACTTTAGATTCTAAGTCATTACAGGAACCTGGAGTCATCAGAGAAAAGTATTTTCCTCCATGTCCTTGTTATTTTGGAGACTAATGAACCTAAAGCTTTTCTTTCTAGCATGGGTGGTATTCTCTAATCAGATAATAAAACTGCTCAACTATGCACTCAGATATGCAAAGTTGTTCTGCCCAATGCCAATTTAAGATTTAAAAATAATTTTACCATGGTATATTTACTTGGTTTCTATTGGGATTTCTGGTTCCATCTTGTAAAACCTCTTTTTCTGACCACAGCATATTAAATTATCTGCCTTAGGAAAGCGAGGAGGGAAGGTTCATGAGCAGGATAGGTCTCCAGCCTGGGCCAGAGCTTTCTGTCCACAACCCCACCCTATGGGAGGAGAAGGTACTCTTTCCGTTTTCATGTTTTGGGATCTTACTGAGCCCTGATCAATTCTAGTATATTAAAGTGTACTATCTGTGAAATGCTGAGGCTTGAAGATTTTAGATGTTTTTCCAAACGTTAATAAAAAAATATTTCTTGATTTTTTTTATGGGGACAGCAGGAGAAGGGTAGAGATTGCTTCTCAGCATACTTGTACTTAAATAAAATATTTCCTGAACTAACTTGAGCATTTCTACAATACCACTGGGGAGGTTATGAGAGTAACAACATTGAATAACTCTGCAAATAAAAAACAAAAACAAACAAACAAAGGAAAAACTGCAAATATTTCTAAGGAGACAAAAAAATTGATCTAAAAGGAAGAATATATGGCCTTTTCAAATGAAGATGAACTTTTTTGCTTCTGTTCAAGTCCCAAGTTGATTCTTCATCAATAACAGACTTGGTATTGCCATTGACAGTGCAATATTCACAGGTACCCAGATGGCACAGAAAGTCTGCAGGCTTCTGCTCCCCAGTGCTTAAAAACAGATAAGGTCATGGTGAAGAAGTGCCACAGTTACAGAATTGATATCCAATGGCACCCTGAAATTGCAGCTAAAGAATGCTTTTCTGGTATTTAATCTCCAGAATACTTGAGTTTCCAGAGTAATTACATGACAAAAGGAATCCAGGGGTGGGTGGATGGGAAAGGCCAGCTAGTTAGAACTCAGCAAGCATCACTAAATGCATTTGAGGACAGGAGAGCCACAGGTTGCCCCTGACTGATTTGGGATTGGCTGGATGAGTTACTGGGAAGGCAAGTACAGTTTGAATTGCCCAGGTACATATATGAGCTCAGTGAATCCCTTCTAGTGCTGACAGGCCATGGAAGGAGACAGCAGACAAAAAAGAACACTATGAAGATGATGTAGAAAGATAGAGCTGAATAGGATCAGAGGAGATAAAAAGGGTATTAATGGCAGTAGCAGCCAACAGAAATTAAAAACAGCAACAGAGAGTATGATCTGAGCCTCGAGAGGAGGCAAGAGATAGCAAAAAGCCCTGAGCTTGGGGTTGATAAAAAGCGAAGTGACTATGAGAAACTTTGGGTCTCACTGGGACATGCTAAACAGGGGTCCTGAGAGACGGAAGGAGTTGTCATTTAACCAACAAACTCTTGTGAACTCCTAAATGTCTAGGAAGGAAGGAAGGCTAAACTGAGTAAAGTATGCCCCTGCTCCAAGAAGCTATAATGAAGTCATTTATAGGGATACATAGGGACATTATCGCCTATAACTGCATCTACATCATTCAGAGTTTAAGTCAGGGGAGCAGGTCAAGGTGCATTTTGGGAAGCTTTTAAAAAAAATACGTAAGCAGGGACCAGCAGATGGCATAATGGTTGCGTTGCTGGACTCCCATGTGGTCGACTGCGGTTTGAGTCTCAGCTTAAAACACACACCAGGAGCTTGTGCGTGCGTGGCCAAGATCCCAAAAGAATGGAGGAGAAGGGATTATGGTGCAGCCATACCCACTGGGGGTTGATTTCTCCCGTTCTGTCTCTCTATCTGTCTGTCTGTCTGGCGAGCACACGCACCCTATAGTAAAAAATCACACTCGAAAAACAAGTAAATGAGCAAATGAACAGCTGGTCCATAAACTGTTAACCATTCAGAATAGATTGACTTCTTGTTCATGGGTGCTGGCTGGTAATGCTCTTACTTTACCTGGTAATAATAAAAATATGAGAATTTCCAGGTGTGATGATAGGATTGAACACTTTTGTTTGGGAAGTGGGAAAATACTGGGATGTAGAATCTTTGCCAGAAACAAAACCAAAGGAGCAGACAAGAACCTATCTTTAAAAGAGAAACTTGGTTTCTAATAAATCAGACCATCACCCAGTATGAATTTCTAAGGGCAGGGTAAGTCTGTGCAGTTTTAACTTCTGGTTTCTGTTCATAATTTTTAGTTGTTACATCTGTATTAGGGTTAGCATCAGCATACATCAGACACATAGACATCTGATTGCAAGATTCAGGGCAAATCATTCCCATTTGTTTAACATCAAAACTGATGAAGCATTTATTTTAAAACATTTGTGGAGTTATAACTGCAAAGGTAGAACTTATGGTTTCTTACATATTACAACCACATGTTAAGATGATAGACTTCTATAAAAATTACCTTCAAACATTTCGCATTGGGGGGATTTGCTTTATCCCTCAACACTCCGGGTTAGAGAGACCATCAAGCACACATTCCTTTCTGAAGCCTAATTTTTTGGGAAGCCTGTACTGACCCAAAGTTTAACAGCAATCCAGATTTAGTCTACTTTGTCCACATAGCTTGCTATTGCAGTTAAACCAAACTCTGTTCCAGAAACCTTATGAATCGTGTGAACTTCTCAACTTAGGCTTAGGGGAGTTCATCGAAGAGAGCTGGCCTGTCATTGTTTTAGACCATGCAGTTGAAATTAAGGATTAGTTCTAGATTGATTGAACTTATTATGTTGGCGATTATGTGTACACACACACACATATATATCCTGTTATTTTAGTGACCTTTTACTTAGTGGTCCCTTTATTTTAGTTCTTAATGCCATGATTTATTTAACATGCTTTCAGTGGCCTATGGTGGAAGGAGAGGAAGACACAGGAAAGAAAACTGGTTGGGTACTTTTTTAGGGATCAAGTTCATTACTGGAGATGTCTACATATTTCATAATTCACTCATTCCACCACTATTGAATTCCTTGTATGTACTGAGTGCTTGGGACTCAGTAATGAGTGAAAAGACAATCCTTGTTTTTATGAAGCCTATGATTCACAAGACATTGAGAAAATGCAAATCAGGTGGCCATCAGGTGGTGTGATGGTTAAGGTGCTGGACTCCCACATGGCTTATTGCAAATCAAGTCCCAGACCTGGCAACTTGAAAATCATGCTGGGCATGCGTGCATGCCTGAAATCCCAGGAGAAGGGATTGTGGCATGGACATCTCTAGGGGGTAATTTCTTACTTTCCCTCTCACTGTCTTTTCTCTGTCTCTCTCCAGTGAGCATATGCGTCCTAATAAATACCTGATACCAACTTATGATGATTTGGGATTTAATAACTCTACTTAATGGCTAGGTAAACTTGGCCCAGTTTATCGATGTGTCAGTTCCCTCCTCTGTAAAATGGAGGTTGCTCTGGAAAACACTCAACAGCAGAGAGCGCTTGTAAAGGACATTGCAGCTGTGCCTGGTACACACACCATTGAGGGCTGTCTCCCTGCCTTCCTCACAATTGTACCCAATAGGATTCAGAGTTGATTTTGCAGATTTGAGTAGCATTATTGCCCTTGTAGTTACAGCCACTGGAGAGAAGTAGGAAAATGTACCCCGCCAGCCCAAAGCAGAGAAATAAAGCCATTCTCATTGGTACATAGCCCCAAATAAATTTCACTGTTGTGCTGGCTCATAAAATATTTAAATGAAATTTTAAATGAAGAGTCATTCAAGAAAACAGTAATCAAAGTAAAAGCAAAACAATAGTACAGTGTTCAGTTACTCAGCAAATACACAGAGAGGCCCATTTTGTGCCATCCTAGAGTATAAAAATAGTACCTGTCCCAACTGGGAGTAAGAGTAAATGAGTTACAATGGGACAAACAGGAAGTACTTTGAAGACATTTGTGGTTATTATTTTGTGGAGGATGTCGGCGTCTGCCCCAGGGCTTGGGTCTGGCTGAATCATGATCAGAGGGCTGCTGCTGAGGAAGAGAAAGAGGACGAGAAAGAGAAAGCCCTCCATCTTGCCAGGACCAGAGAGTTGGAAAGAATGAGACAAAGGGAGAGAGTGGAAACGGACACAGGCAGCCTGAGCCTAGGTAGCCCAAGCAACTTGTCCCACCCAGATGAACTGGACGTCTTTATTTATAGTACAAGGAGACATTACACATGTATGTTTCATGACACTTCATGGATTAGTTGTCAGGTTACAGACAATAAGAAGCAGTTAACAAATCTATAAGAGATTAGTCATACCAGGGGCAAGGTGTATCCCTTGGTGGTAATCTCATCTAGAGTAAATCTCATCTTCCTTTCTAATGCAGAGAACTAGCTGTTAGGTTGTGGGGAAGGAGCTAAAGAACTTCTCCATAAGGAGTGCATCACCACACCCAGAGTAGGCTAAAGAACCTTTCAGATGCAGAGCAGGGATTGGACTTTACTAATTGGGGTCAAGATGTTTCTCGAAGTCCATCAGATGTGTCTGTTGGAACGCCCCTAGTAATTTCCACCCTTGCTCTGTCTGCAGCCAAGGTCAGGGGAAGACAAGTTACAAGGTTCTGCCAAACCCCAAAAGAGCATGTGGTGTTTGCTAAGCACATGTCCCCACACCTCAGACTCTCTCTCTTAAACATGTCCCCACAGGAGGATATATTTTCAGATTGGCCACAAGGAAAAGTTGTACCATTTGTCACCCATAGAAATCTCTAGTAGGGGGCCGGCAGGTGGCATGGTGGTTAAGAGTGCTGGATTCCCACATGGCCGACCACGGTTCGAGTCCCGAACCTGAAGGCTTGCTTTCTCGCTTTCCCTTTCTCTCTCTCTGTCTCTCTCTGGTCAAAATTTAAAAATGATAATAACAACAAATAGAATTAAATAAATAAATAAATATTTTTCAAAAAAGAAATCGCTAATAAAAGTATTTAACTTTTCCCTCCATTCTCTCTCACCTAGAGAAACCAAAATTTTTCTATGTTATCATTTCTATTCACTTTCTAATTACGTAGATCAACTGAAAGCAAAGTAACAAAATGGAATCTAAATGTGCCATATCCAAAAATTCTCAAAGGACTCACTGGGATGATTAAGAAAAGTGTTATATCTTATCAACAAAGTATGTCTTATCTCATTGAAAATGGCTCTAAAATATTCTATTGGATTTTAAATGAGAAAAGGCTCTATTGACAGTAAAGGCGTTAGAATGAACCGTCCCCAGTATTACTTTTTTCTTCAGTTCTCTAATATATAGTATGCAAATTCTGAGGCATGATTATGCCCATGTTCATATAGAAGATAACTGTAAAAATCTGAAGTAATAAACAACAATGGCCAATCACAAATGTAAAATCCACAGCCATCATGTCCATTATCTAAACATAACGAGGTGTTTGAAGGCCACAAAGCATTTACGTGATAAAATACATTAACAAGATGTGCAAAATGTTTACACATACTCTTTTTAAATTTTTTTCCAGTTGAATACTACTGTAGAAATATTTGCCTGTAGCCACGGACAATATTCTTAATGATTACTTCTCTTGTGGACTACGTGTCAGTCTGTGTAGATCATTGTTCAATCTTAGTTCAGAAAAGTATAAGATAGCCCCTGATGGCAACATATTGTGTTCAGCTACCTTGAGGCAAGAAAATACTTAAGCTTGGTGGAGATGAGAAATTAAAACTGGATGTAGAGTCTTTTTAAAAAGAATACCTGAAAACGATAGGCTTCTGCTCTACTTCGAACAAGCTGTCACATCAAGAAGGTTGCCAGATAAAATGCAGAATGCCCATGCAATATTTAGAACATGCTTATACTAAAGAATTATTGGTTATTTATCTGAAATCCAAACTTAACTGGGTGTCCTATATTTTTCTTGGCTATGTCAGTGACTACAGATGAAGCCCTCCACCGGCACATGCCACAGACCTTTCGGTCTGTGGAAGCTGAATCCTACAGAAGGATTACTTGAATAGGCAGTTGCTTAGTCAGGTAGTAACCTATGAAATTAGTCAGGTCTCCGCCTATCCAGCTCAATGGAAAACCCAGAGAGATGGGCTCGTCCACTTTCCACTTTTGTAGTCTATCTACAGCTGACTAGAAAGTAACAACACATAAACACTTGAATCCCAGACCTTAGTAAACCAACTCAATACCAAATGCCAACCAAAACTGATGATATACAGTAATAAAACATTTTGCTCACTCTCAGCCAAGGCTCTAGGACTGCTTTCTGACCAATTTTCATTCACAGCAAACAGCAAACATATCTAAGATCTAAAATAAACTCAATGACAACCCTAAAAAATAAGTCTGCCTCTTCATTCTATTCCCTCTTTTATCATTTTTATGAAAATTCATATGTATATTCCAAGTTTCTGTTCATATTTTTTTTGGCCTCATGATGGAGGGAGATATTAAGTCATATAATTAGAGAGACTAGGCATATCATTAAAACATAATAAAGACTACATGTTCAAAACTTGTATCAATGATTAGACTTTAAGCCAGCACCTTTTAAAAAAATTGCTTCTAATCAGAATGCCCACAGATACTAGAGAAATAGAGAAATGAATATAAAGATCTTTTATTTTTATTTTATACAGCAAAAACTACCATTTTCTTTCAACAGAGAACTTTACACTCTTCTGCCTGTTAAGTGTTTTGTCCCTTTGGCTCCACTCAGCCTCTTCCACCCACTCTCCACCACCCATTTCCCTCCCTGGCACTCTCTGGTAAAGATCTATGTCATTCCTTAACAGTGCCACCTCTTGTGTGGACTAGTAAATAACACTTAGGCTTTCAGACTTTCAGACCTGAAGACATGGCTTATCATCTGTGGGCTACTGGACAACTGGTTGACCTTCAGAATCTCAACTACATCCATAAAGATTCATGATGATGACTGTAAGTCCGTAGGAAGACTGGGCATTAAATTAACACTTCTGACTCCAAGGATATGGACTTTCACTACCACATACAACTACCGAAAAGTTAGTATGTCCAGAACTAACATCTCCGACCATAAACTCACTCACGTCCATGCTGATTAATTCCTTCATTAAGTGGTGGTAAATGCTATACCACTGTGAGTTCAAAAGGCTTTTCGTTATGTCTCAGATTTCTAATACATCTGAAAAATGACTGCATTATTTACCGGTATTTTATAAATCAATGACCTATCTAGGCATGTGTCATATTTAGCAATTTCCCTTGAAGCAGATCTCTACTACTTGAGATTTTTTTCAAAGTAAATATCCTTGGGACCAGCACTTGGTGTAATGGCTATGTCGCAGGACTCACATGTAGTTGACCATGGTTTGAGTCCCAGATCCGGTGGCTTAAACTCATGCCAGGAACATGTGCATGCATGCCCAAGATCCCAAGAGGAGAATGGAGGAGAAGAGATTGCAGCGTGGCCATTCCCCCTGGGGGGTGATTTCTCACTTTCTGTCTTTCTTTCTGTCTCTCTCTGTCTTTCTGGAGAGTGCACACGCCCTATAGCAAAAACCTCTAAAACAAAACAAAACAAAAACTTGTACATCTGTATATCTGAATCAAGAAACAAGTAGTCCATGCAATATATCAACAACTATCCAAAATGTTTTATAATGATGCTTTTTTAGTATGTTCAAAATATAAAATACAATAGGATGTTTTTAAATAGCAGGCTCAATATAGTTCGAAATAACAAGATACTTGATATAAAAACATTCAAATATTTTTAAATGTATAAAAATATTATGGATAAGAAAATTACATTATAGACTTGAAATCTAAGATTTTTAACTTATAGAAAATAGACAATGGAAACGAGTTCTATAATCACACTCCAGTATTCCAAGGAGTTGGATACAAATTCCTGTAGGAGATGCCAAATCCATGAGGTCCTATCCACAAACCTTCCAGTCCTCTACTGAGGAGATACATAGCTGCACCTGTGATTCCATAATTAAAGTCTGGATGATGAAAGGTTCTGGTTCTTGAAAAATGCAATTTAATGTCAAAATGAACTATTTCCTTCTTAAAGAATGTCTTGATTCAGAATGAAGCTTGGCCACAAATTGTTTTCATATCTGTAAAACTTAAATATAAATGTAAACATTGCATAAATTCTTTTTAGAAAATATTGTTGAAAGTAATAAAAGAAGATCTAAATAAACAGAAGGATGTCCCATGTATATAGACTAGAAAACTAAATAGTGTTTAGATGGCAATACAACCCAAAGCAATCTACAGACAGATCCAATGCAATCATGAACAAAGTCCCTTCTGTCACTTTTGCAAAAATGCACAGGTTGATACTAAAATTCACAAGGAGTTGCAAAAGGCTATCTATCGATCAGTACAGTAGAATTGATTATTCAGAAATAAACCCATACATCAGTGGTCATTTAATTTTTGACAAGGGAGTCAAGACCATGCAATGGGGTGAGGGAGGAGGTGGAGAATAGTCTTTTCAACAGATGGTTGAAATAATAAATTCAGCTGGAACAACTGGATATCCACATGCAAAAGAATGCTAGAATGTAGCCTCATGCCATATACAAAAATTAACTGAAAATAGATCAAAACTTTAAAAGTAAGGGAACCAGCAGTTAGTGTAATGGCTATGTCGCTGGACTCTCACGTAGTCGACCGCAGTTCGTGTCCCGGACCTGGTGGCTTAAAACTCACACCGGGCGTGTGTGTGTGCATGCCCAAGATCCTGAGAGGAGAATGGAGGAGAAGGGATTGCGGCGTGACCATCTCCCCTGGGGGGTGATTTCTCGCTTTCTGTCTCTCTGTCTCTCTCTCTGTCTGGCGAGCGCATGCGCCCTATAGCAAAAATCTCTTAAAAAAAAAAAAAAGAAGAAGAAGAAAGAAAGTGAAAAGACAACCTAGAAATGAAAGATAGTATTTGTAAACCATGTGACTGTTAAGGGCCTAGTATAAAGACTATAGGGCAGAAGCAGCGCAGATAAAAACCACAATGAGATACCACCTAACCCCTGTCAGAATGGCAAAGATTAAGAATATAAAAAGTGATAAGTGTTGGCGGGGATGTGGTGAAAAGGGAACCCTCCTACACTGTTGGTGGGAATGTAAACTAGTTCAACCACTGTGGAGAACAATATGGAGGTTCCTCAAAGATCTACAAATAGAACTACCATTTGATCCAGCAATCCCACTTCTGGGTATTTACCCAAAAGACAGGAGAACGCTCAGTCAGAAAAGTGCTTGCACATCCATGTTTATTGCAGCATTATTCACAATTGCCAAGACATGGAACCAACCTAAATGTCCACAAACTGATGAATGGATTGGAAAAGTGTGGTATATATACTCTATGGAATACTACTCAGCCATAAAAAATAACAAGACCCTGGAATTTGATAGAAAATGGTCAGATACGGAGGATCTATTGCTGAGTGAAGTAAGCCAGGCTATGAAAGAAAGATATTGTATGTATCCACTCAATATATACCGACTATCCGCACTCTATAATAGAGAGCAAAAATTCGGAGGACATAAACACAGTGAAGGTACTTAATGAGAATAGGACAGTGTGGAATGGGGTAAGTGAAGAGAAGAGGATAGAGAAAGATAGCAAGTGAACAATAGAGAGACAGGACGTTAGTGAGAAACAGATAGGGCTTATTAACTGTTGATGATGACATGTATAGAATTCTCAACTGGATTGGTCTGAGAAGTGTTTCATGACGGGCAAAGTATTTTTACAAGCAAAACGAGAAATAGCAATTGACTGTTTTATAAAAATAATTAGAATAATAAAGATAATGATTGGGGAAAACAGAAAAGATATGGAATGTTGAAGTGGGGAGATTAATGTCTCTGTACTGACGTGCATGGCATTCCCTTTTGAAGTAACAATGTAACACACAGTAAAGTTATATGTAATCCAATGTAATATGAAGAAGATATGATAAAAAATTAAAAAAAATTAAAAAAGACTATATAAAGAACTTTAATAACTGAATAATGAAAAGACAATTATCCCAATTAAAAGGGAAAAACTTGAGTGACTTTTTTCCAAAGAAGATGAAGCAGTGATCAAGAAATATTGTACATGAAAAGATTTTCAATGTCACTAGTCATTAGCAAGATGTAAATCAAAACTGAATGAGATACTTCATACTTTTAAAATGAAATAATTCATTTCACACTTACCAGGTTGTCTTTATAAAAATTTTCTCTAAAAAAGGAAAATAACAATTGTTATTGGTGAGAATATGGAGTAATTTGAGCCCTTAAATGGTACTGGTGGACACACTATATAGCTCCATAATATATATATATATATATATA
>NW_006159754.1:8059394-8080209 GCF_000334495.1 Tupaia belangeri chinensis | reverse complement strand
GACCACGGTTCAAGTCTCAGACCTGGTGACTTGCTTTCTCACTTCCTCTCTCTGTCTCTCTCTCTCTGTCTCTCTCTGATCAAACTGGAAAATAATAATGATAATAATAATAAATAAAAGTTAAAATAATTCTTTGAAAAAAATTAAAATAAATGAGTAAATAAATAAGGTTAAATTTAAAAAATAATTCTTTAAATAACATCCAGAATCTCTAGCCAGGAAGACCCCTCCCCTTGTATACACTCAAACTGAGGCTCAAAAAGTTTCATAAGCAGAGACTAGCAGATGGTATAGCGGTTACATCACTAGACTTCCATATAGTCGACTGTGGTTCAAGTCCCGGACCCAGCGGCTTAAAACTCATACCGAACATGTGTGCGTGTGTGCCCAAAATCCCAAGAAGAGAATGAAGGAGAAGGGATTGTGGCATGGCCATCCCCCCTGGGGTGTGATTTCTCGCTTTCTGTCTCTCTGACTCTCTGGCGAGCACATGAACCCTATAACAAAAATCTCTCTAGAAATTAAAAAAAAAAAAGAATTTAACAAAAGAGTTTCCTCAACAGTCAAGAAAGAATCACAGGTGTCTTAACAGGCTTTTATCCCTCATTTCTAGAGCTGAAGCCCTAAAATGAGTATAGGAGCCAGAGCCCTCAAGGACAAGGTAATTTCTCTGACAGTCACTAGGAAACACATGATGTGTAATTTTATTACATGAATGAGGAGCACCTTTACTAGCAGGATATAGGACTAAATTATGTGTTATAAAAACTTCAAGCTGGAGCATGGAAAAAAAAAATTTTTTTAAAACACCTGTGAGCTGTCACCCTACATCTGCTCTGAGTCTTGCCGTTAATACTCGGCTGCCTCTTGGTTACTCATTTTGCCTTCTCTTTACACTCACAAGGCAACATGTTGTAACAAGCAACAACGCTTTAGGAAGCATGTGTATCTTTACATAAGACAATTTTGTTGTTCTCTGTGATTTGGAAGAGTAGGCCTGTCTCATTTAACAGACAGGTATGACAGGGTACAGTTTTTAGTATCATAGTTTTAAGGAGAGAACTTCTAGAGCTAATGGCCTAGAGACTCAACACGGACAGTTAATGATGCAGAGACCCAGCCATGCAGCCCCTATTGTGCTGGAAACCCTCGCATTTCAACAAGCCAACACAAACTCGTGTACTTTCTGTACTCTTAAGAGTACCCACAGCCAGGAACCAGCAGTTAGCATAATGGCTATGTCGCTGGACTCTCACGTAGTTGACCGTGGTTCGCGTCCCGGACCCGGTGGCTTAAAACTCACGCTGGGTGCGTGTGTGTGTGTGCCCAAGATCCCGAGAGGAGAATGGAGGAGAAGGGATTGCGGCGTGACTATCCCCCCTGGGGGGTGATTTCTTGCTTTCTGTCTCTATGTCTCTCTCTATCTGTCTGGCGAGCTCACGTGCCCTATAGCAAAAATCTCTCAAAAAAAAAAAAAAAGAGTACCCACAGTCACCATAAGCCTTGAATGGCAATCAGGTGAGCCCTTCCTCTGAGTACCTACAGATGTTAAATATCTACAAGTCAGGAATGAATCTGAACTATGACACCCCTCTTCCTTCTCCATTTGCCATCTTTCTCCTACTTCCATGCACTCAATAAGCCCCTGTTCAACAAATGCTTATCAAAGAAGATAACAATGTAACTTGATAATATTATGATCATTTACTGAGTACCTACTAAGAGCTATACACTGTAGGAGGTATTTTTAGAAGCTGTTTCCTTCAGTTCTCATATACATAGGACAAAACTCAGGCTTGGAGGGATTAAGTGGCTTGCACAAGGTCACAGGGTCAGTGTGTGAACTGAACTGCTTCAAGCCCTGCTAGTAGGCGACACAGCCTCTGAGGTCAGACAACACAGCACAAGCTCTCCCAGCGGAGGAACCTTCCTTTCCATCTCCTCAAGTGTTCTGCAGAGACAGCAGGACCCCAGGAGTCCTGTCAGGCCTAAGACTGCTTGATGCTTCTACAGCAGAGTTCTCAAAGTATGGTCCACTCAGACCTGCATCTGGGGCTAGTCAATCTGAATTTCCCTCAACCCCCCACTCCAGTGTGTCCAGCTCCTCTCAAAAGAGAGTAGGAATGGACCGAAGGCCATTTTGCACTAAGATGGTGTGAAATTTTCCATCACATCAAATTACCCATGCTATCCAGAGAGACCCAGGGCCAGTTTACTATCTGCAAGGAAACATACCTCTCACTGTGCTCGGGCCCAGCCTCAGGCAGTGAGAGGAAGTCTGAGAAGCACACAGCAAGTACATGGAGGCTGCAGTTGGTCCAACAACAGGTGCAACTTGAGGACCAGACAGTGACCCCTGCAGGCATTTGGACAACCTGGGCGGAGGATACCCTCTTGCCAGTGCACAGCATATGGGGCCAGGTGTACCTGACGATCAAACTCCCCGTGGCTGCACACACGTGCACAGTTGCATGTGCACCAAGCTAGCACACACTGCACTCACATGCAGCCACAGGCACAAACTCACAGTCACAAGCACAGATATGCTCATATTTACACACACTTGCACACCGACATATTTTTCACTTCATACGAGAAACACCTAGGCTTTTGTGGTAGGCTAAATAATCTCCCCTCCTGCTATCTCCTCCCACTTAACCAGGTACCGATGCCTAGAACCAGTGAACATTATCTTACTATGACAATAAAGGACTTTGTAGATGTGATTAAGTTGAAGATTTTTGAGATGGGAGATTGGGCTACCCATTGGGCTTTAAATGCAACACATCGTATCCTTTTAAAGACTGCAGTGGGCAGCGGGCAGAAGGAGCTTTGACATAGAAGAGGAGATGTGAGCAGAGGCAGTGCATTGTGGAGTGGTGTGGCCACCAGTCAGGGAACGCCAGGAGCCAGAAGAAGCTGGCAGGGCCAAGCAGGCAAGAGAGCCTTGGGTCGGGAGTGTGGCACTGCCAACACCTTCATTCTGGCCCAGCGAATCTGGTTTCAGATTTGTGGTTGCGGTACTATGGGAAAAGAAATCTGTTGTTTTAAATCACCAGAAGATAAGTTGTTACAGCAGCCGTCAGAAACAAATACTTCTCTACTCATACTTAACTCCCACAGCTCAGCATGCAGGAATCTTTGGGATTAACATTAGGATCATGCCATTTAATTGGAGCCCAGTTACTGAATCTTTAGCCGTTTCAGCTTTCTTACCTTTTTTCCCCTTTTCTTGAGAGAGATTTTTGCTATAGGGCACATGCACTCACTGGAGAGACAGAGAGACAGAAAATGAGGAATCACCCCCCTGGAGGAGTGGCCACACTGCAATTCAGTCTCTTCCATCCTCCTCATGGGATTTGGGCACGCACTCACATGTGCCTGGCTTGAGTTTCAAGCCGCTGGGTCCAGGACTCGAAATGTAGTCGGTTATGTGGGAGCGAGAAGCTCGTGACTGTTACACCATCTGCTGGGTCCCAGTTTTCCCATCTTTAAAGGCTAGAGAGTGACACAGCTGAATGGGCAGCGTATTGTGAGGATCCCTCATGCACGCCTTCATGCTTTCATTCCCAGTTAATGTCACCTCCTACCTTGTGCTGCACTGCCCCAGAGGCTGGGCCAAGTGAGACACTCGTGTGTGAGTCCAGAGCATGACCAGCTCTCAGAAGCACACCTGCGTGACACATGGGAAGCACTCCACAGATGCTGCAGTGATATTCATCATGGTCTAGATGCTGAGCCTCATGTTAGCGGGAGGTCACAGCAGCATTTCACGGAGCGAGCACTAAAAGGGGACAGTGATCTGAAAAGCTAGAAGTTTCTTAGCCTTAGAACACAACAGTGTGTTCTTTCCACCCTCCTTAAGTCCCAGTCATTTTCCATGTTTCCCTCCAGCTGTACTACACACGCTTGTATTCAAAACCAGCAATGTCTGGAGGGCAGGGTGTGTGTTTCATTCCCTGGTCTTCACTTGGCTTAAGGAGGGTTACTCTCATCCTTTGCTATAGCCACAGGCTGTATCCATGCAGAGCTCAATCTCTTCTTAGTGGGCTTTCTCTTCTCTCTGCTCCTTGTTCCACTGCAGACAGTCCTCCTATCTCTTTGCGAGAGCAATTTTCATAACCCAATACTCCCTAACACAGCTTTTAAGTGGCAGGGCTGGACTCGAGTAGAAACCATCCAACCCTGTAATACCTGCTTCACCGAAATGTCCCTGCTTGTTCTCAGCACCCATCTTTTTTCCACACCGCCCTACTATACTAGCTTGTTCTCAGCACCCATCTTTTTTCCACACCGACATGTAGGAAGAAGTCAGAAGGGACAACCTTAGTCTACTGTCACATAGAGACACCACTGGCTTTTTGGATAGGACAATTTTGCATAAATTCACACTGTGTCAGATGCTATAGGACATCTGGCAACCTTGGCCTTTATCATTAAATTCATATAGTATCACGGTGTTTATGACAATCAAAAATAACCACCAAGTGAAGCAAAGGGAGATGAAATTGCATGGATGGGGCAGTCCTCATCAAGTTTCAGTTTTCAGTTGAATTTGGTCTTCCCTACTATCACATTTAATAGGTCATGATTTAGCAACAAATACCCATAATTATCAACAAAACAAATACCCAAGAATATGAAGTAATTTTAAAGGTAGGGAATGTTTCTAAGGAGGACAGTGCACTCTATGACTCTGATCTCAGGCACGTTGCTTAATTGCTCTATCCATCAGGTTTTTTCAACTGCAAAATGAAGATAATGAGGGTATTCAGAGATGGGTGATTATTTTTGTTGTTGTTTATTCACTTCTTTCATGAGAGTGAAAAAGAGATAAACACACTCAACAGGGTCTCCTGCCACAATCCACTGCCCCCTGCCCCCCGCCCTCCCAGCCATTTAAGGTCATGGCCACATGTACCCACAGTGAACAGGTCAAGGAGGGAACCAAACCCATAACCTTCCATATGGATCCTGCCATTTAATTGGAGCCAAGTTACTGAATGTTTAGCCATTTCTGTCTCTCTGTCTCCCAAGCATCACATGAATAGCATATTTCTACTGTGCCACTGAGCTGGCATAAAGACAGCTGATTCTTTGTTTTTTGTTTTTTTCTTTTTAACAGGTTTTTGCTATAGGGCATGTGCACTCGCCAGAAAGACAGAGAGAGCAAGAAAGCAAGAAATCACCCCCAAGGGGGGATGGCCATGCCTCAGTCCCTTCTCCTCCATTCTCCTCTTGGGATCCTGGGCACTCATGCACACATGCCCGGTGTATTTAAGAATCACAGGGTCTGAGAATCAATCCGTGGTCAACTACACTGGAGTCCAGTGACATAGCCATTATGCCAACTGCTGATCCCAACAGCTGATTCTTGTTTCCTCCTACCCCTCCCTGCCTATGGTATAAGATTTCTCTGGGATGTAGCTGCCTGGCCCCCATTGCATCTATGTGGGGCTATGTGATTAGCTCCATAACAAGTGAGCAATGTATGTTGCTTTCTGTTAACATGGTTTGGAAGTGGGTTTACCTTCAGCACATGTTCTTCCCTCATTTGCCTGCTAGAGGGACCCAGGACATTCTAGAAAGCTGTGCACCGAAAATGAAGGAACAACAAGGTGGAAGGAGGCTGGATCTCTGGATTTCCATTTGGGGAGGCACTCTCTGCCTAGCAGACTTGCTCATCCTGGACTAGAATCAATAAAAATAGTTCTATTGTGTTTAAGCTACTGTACATTTTGCAGTTCGTTAGAGCAGGAAGTGTTGCCTTAACTAATATAAATATTTACTTCACACAATAGATTAAATAATGCAAAAATCTAAGAAAAGTCCTTGACACATTGTAAACGTTCATCAATGCTGTGTTAGTATCATGATTATTGTCTCCCTGCATTGTTAGTTTCTGTAACTTTTATCATCAGTATCACATTTTGGTGGAAATTATATGATACCTTCATTTATTGTTTAATTAATGTATATAGCTTTATTTGATTAAACATTTTTATGAGTATCCTTTTCATGCCAGGCACTGGAGAAACAAATACCAGCAAGTCATGGTCCTCACTATTTTCCTTTTAACATAGAAAATTCCATATCTTAGATGCTTCCTGTGTCTTCCATATTGATTTGTCCAAAGCCAAGTATAAGGTGAACATTTAAAAATTTACCTGCAATAGTATACCTGGGGGTATATTTGGAAAACAGAATCACCCTCACACCAATTTGAACAAGGTGTTCAGCTGTGGTGCCTCAATCCTTACCCATAAGTGCTAAAAGAACCCCATGTGGAAATTTCCTCAGTGTAGTTGAACCAAGACTTTCAAAGCAGCAGTTCCCCAGCAGGTTGAGGGACTCACAGTCCCTTTGGATAGCGACGTGATCATGTGCTTCCTTCTCCAGGAAATAGCACTCTTTGTCTCTTCTCTGTAAAGAGATCAAGGACATTAAGTCACAGAGGAGAGAAGAGACAGAAGAAGAGTAGATTTAGGAAATCAGTAGTTGCCTTAGGACTTAGCACTAGAATACACAAGATGAAAGTGAAGACACAATCACTTTTAATAGTCCCTTGGAAAAGCTCCATCTTCAAATGTCCTTCATCCTTATTGCTATTTGTTGAAGGTTTACAAAGCTGACTAAGAGTGTTTTATGCTAATTGGCTTTATCTGACATCCTTTTATCATTTGAAATTAATAGACAGCCTAGTAGATACAAGGTTAATGGAATATCTTCTCCACCTCAGATTTACAATTTGGCATTTTCCCCAAAACACCACTTTCATCTTTGTATAAGTGGTCGTGTCTATAAAGTCTTCTAAGAAAGGCACGCTGTCTAATTCCATCAACCCATTTGTAAAACATTCCAGAGAGAAATAGTTTTGCTGTCATTGTAGAAGCTGTTCTGCTCTTTAATGCCCAACAGATTTGACATCTTTTTGAGCATGAGATCCTGATGTATCAAGCACCAAGTCATACCAGCCGTGTAGCAAAGCTCCTGCTTCTCCAGCCCTTTGGAATGATGCCATTGGAGTAAAGCAATGCTTAATGTGAAGTAGAACCACACTCTACCCCAAGGCACAGAGAGAAGGTTCTCTCTCTTCTTCCCCTGCTTTTCCCTCTGTAAAAAAAAGAAAAGAAAAAGAAAAAGAAAAAAAAGAACAGGCTGAGGGGGCACTTGAAAATAGAGTATGGAAATGTTATAAAACAGGAAGAACTCATGGCTGTAAGAAGACTTCTCTGTATCTCTGCATAGAAGAGGGATAAAAGTAGAGTAGAAGGGTAGAGAAGAGGGAGTAGATGAGGGTGTGGCTGTTTGGGCCTGCAAATGAAAGATTCAAGGCAATCAACAGGTTTCTCCAACTCAGATCACCAGAGGGAAAGGACGCTTGGGAGATCAGATGCACAGTTCATAACGATAACTTCGTATGCTTTGTTTTTCAAGCTCTCCAAAAGCTTTTTCTGTTTAAGTCTTACACAGTACTATGCCAGTACTTAAGACATACAAAGCATAAAGAGTAAAACAAAACAAAATGCAATACATGTTACACGTCCATTGCCCATCTCCTCCCCCTGAATCCCATACCACGAGCAATCAACATCCTAAACGTGTTGTTTGCCATGGTGTACACGTCCACACCTTTGCCACATGCTAGTTGCTTTATTTGTTTTTTGGTCTTATTTACATCTGTATGTTGCACACAGCTGTATCAAATAGAAATAGAAATAAATAGATGTAGAAGGAAACAATGAAATGGTAACAGTTTAAACAAAATACAACTTTATTCATCTATCACAAAAAATAATAATAATAATTAAAAAAAAAAAACCCTGGAGATAGGTCATTAGGAGCTTTTATGGTAGTACTTAGGAATCCAAGCGCCTGTCTTCTGTTTCATCCTAGTTCATGACTTCCATTTTCAAATTCACCTGCCAGTCCAAAATTTTGTGCAGTAATTTCAACCATTATGTCCCCATTGCTGGCCAGAAAGAAAAAAAAATGATCATAGTAGCTAAGCATAATTCCTTTAAGAGGTTCTTTAAGGGCTTAGTCTTTGCATCCACTTACAGCTCATGGGCTTGAACTAAATCACATGACCACACAAAGTTGCACATGCCAGTTTATTCTGGGAAGCAATTAGGTACTATTGTCCTATTACAGAGGGAAGTAGAGAGTAGCTGTAAGCAATTGTAAGTCTCTGTAAAAATTGTGCTCTGTCTACTTTGTTTTTGTTTTTGTTTTTATTTTTGCTGCTGCTGTTGTATTTATAGAACTCATCCATGTTGACAACTATAGCTCTGGTTTACTGATTTTTACTACTGTATACTATTTTATTGTGTGAATATCCTTTCTTTTTCAGAAAGAGGGTTCTTTTGTTTGTTTGTTTGTTTGCTATAGGGCATGTGCACTCACTGGAGAGACAGAGACAGAGAGACAGAAAGTGAGAAATTACACCCCAGGGGATGACCATGCTGCAGTCCCTTATACTCCATTCTTCTCTTGGGATTTTGGGCAGGCACACACAGACACAGACACACACACACAGACACACAATGGGAGTTTTAAACTGCCATTTGAGTCCCAGGTCAGGGACTCAAACCCCAGTGGACTACATGGGCGTCCAGTGACCTAACTATTATGCCATCTGCTGGACCCTTGTGTGAAAATTCTGTAATTTACGTAACCAGTGTCCTGTTTAGGCTGTTTCGTTTTGTATTATGTTCTCTTTTTTGGAGTAGTTGAGAGGAAGGGTTTACAGAAGTAATGCCATCAGCATGCTACTACTGTGTCTCTAGGTTCACACGTATATGTTCATTTCTCTTGGGCTTTTAATAGGGAGTGAAATTATTGGATTTGGGGTTTGTACCCTTCAGCTTTGTGAGACCATTACACTCTACCAGCAGTCAGTGCTGTCACTCTTCTCCACTCGCCCAACAACAGCTGGGTTTTGGACACTTTCTCGATGTTTGTCCTTGGTGAGTTTAAAATAACTTCCCATCATGGCTTTCTTTTCCATTTTACTGGTAAATAGTATAAGCGAATATTTTAGTGTGTTTATTGGACATCTACATTTCTACTTCTGTAAATTGTTTCTATTTTTTGTTCATTTTTTTAAAATTGGATTGTTTTCTTCTTTTGACTCTTTCTGTATTCTGGATACTAATTGCCAGTGATACGTGTTGAATATACCTTCCTGCCAGCTGGAGTTTGTGTCTTCACGTATTTTGTGGTATCTTTTGACAAAAGAAATTTCAAATGGTCCTATAGTTAAATTTCTCAAATTTATTGGTAGTGTTTTTTTGTCTTAAGGTATATTTTTATCACAAATTAAAGAGGATTCTCTATTTTCTTCTAAAATTTTTAAAGTTGTGATTTTTGTATTTTACCGTTTAATCTCCCTCTACATAAACTTTGTCTATTTTCTGAGATGAAATTCCATTTTACTTTTTTCCCATTTGACTGACCATTTATTCCAACACCATTTATTAAATAGCTATTATTTTCCCCACCAATCTGTAAGGTTAGCTATGAAAATATTGTTTCCAAATATGAATCAAGCTTTTCTGGCTCTTTCATTGCTTCACTGATAACCTTTTCTTTCATGTGTTCATTCTGTCAGCACCGCGCTGCATTAACTGCTACAGATTTCAAATAAATCTTCGATTTAGGTTGAGAGTAACAGAATAATGGACAAGGGAACCAATGAAACCGAATGGAAGTGTTTTCTTGCTTCTTTGTATGCCTGGTAACTTTTTATTGTATGACAGACACTTCGAATTTTGCCTTTTTGGGTGCTGGATATTTTTATTTTGCTATAATTATTCTTGAGCTTTGTTTTAGGAATTGGTTTGATATTCTTATTTCTCAATTTTAAAATGTGTTAAATAATGCCATCAGCATGCTACTGTCGCAAGTCTCTATGATAATCTCTAACTCACATGGTTTCTAACTGGGTGATGGATACAGGCACTGTATCTGGCCCAGTGTGAGTGCCAGAAACTGTTATCTCTAATCTTTCCAGATATTTCTTTCTTTGACCGTGGATAGTTCTCACACACCAGTATTTACCAGCACTTCTCTGAAAACTCAAGTTTTCTGTGATCTCTAAGGGTACGCTCTCTGTGCAGTGTTCTCCTCTCCCGTAATCTAGCCTGTGTTCTCTAGCCACCTCAGCCCCTGGACTAGGAAATACATTTCCTGACTCCCTTGGGTTTGAGTCTTTGCAACCTGGTATGGAAACTCGCTCAAGGTAATAAGTTCGGGTAAGCATAGCGCTTACCTCATTTTCCGTATTTCAGGGATTGCTTACTGACCTTCATTGACTAATATACAGTGTTATTGTTCTGGATCAGCAGGTGGCATGGAGGTTAAAGTGGCTTGATACCATGTAGCCAAGGATGTGGTTCAAGTCTTGGATCTGGAGGCTTGTAAACATATCAGGCACATAGTGTGCATGCCCAAAATATCAAGAGGAGGATGGAGGAAAAGAGATTTCAGGTTGGCCATCCCCCAGGGAAATGATTTCTCACTTTTCATCTCTCTCTCTCTCTCTTTCTCTGTTTTTCTGTCAAATATACATACCCTACAGCGAACAAACAAAACCATTGTTCTGTATATTTTGTCCATGTTTTTGGTCTTGGCTAGAAATAATAATTTGGCCAATTCCCAGTTTGTAAACATCTATTAAAAACTCTAGCTAAGATTTGGATAGGAATTACACTGAATTTATACCATTGAATATATTGTCATATTAAATCTATTTATTCATGAGCGTGGTGCATCTCACAACCTTTTAATATTTATAAACAAAATATTATAATTTTATCCATTAAAGTTGCACATATTTTTGTTTCATTTATTCAATATTGTTTTATGTACCTCTCTTTTTTATTTTTATATTATTATAAAATCTCTTAAAATAGTTTTAAGAAGTTTTTTTTGTGAGTTTAGTGTTTTGGCATTCAGCTTACATATTTTGATTTTAAATCTGATAAGCTTGATAAAATCTCTCATAAATTATAGTATTCATTTATATATGGCTTTAGGTTTTATATGGAGATAACCATATTATTCATGTACAATTACACTTTTTTTTCTTCCTGATCTTCATCTTTTCTGTCCATGTCTTTTTTCTCCCATTCTTCCCTCTCTTCTTTTTTTCCCCTTCCTTCTCCCTCTCCTCTGTCTCTTTTTTTTTCTTTTTTAAAATATATTTCATTTTATTTTATTTATGCATTCAATCACTATTCATCACTTAGCTTGTAAAGTGAATTTTCGAACATGAATACATTTCACACGAGTCCAGTTGGGGATACTATACACATTATCATCAACAGATAATTATCCATTTCAGTCACTGGATGGTACGCGATTATTTCTTTTCAACAGCTTTTTAAAAAATTTTTATTAAATTTATTTCTTTTTGTATATACACTCCATCGCATTGTTTAGCTTAAAATGTGAACATTTCCTCTATTTTTTTTCTTTTCCCCTGGTTTCAGTTAGCTTTTGTCTTTTATTACAACTGTTTGTTTGTTTTTCTTTTGACAGGATCTTGCAGTCATGATCCTCCTGCCTCAGCCTACCAGCTGGGATTACAGGAATGTATCACTTTTTTAGACTAAAAAAGTCATGTTGCCCATACTAGCCTTGGACAATCCTCCTGCGTCAGTCTCTTAAATCAATGGGACTGTAGGTGCATGCCACCAAGTCCAGCTTCTTCTTTCTTCTGCTCTCACTGCACTGACCTGAATTTCCAGTTTAATCATCAATACTGAATATAAATGATGGTCGTAGATCTTCATGATCCTATTAAAAAAATAAATTCTAATATTTCACTAGTGTTCATTTTTAATTTTTCAGAAGGTGCTCTTTATTGAACTTGTTTTTCTCTCAACCTAACTGTTTATCGAACATTCACAGCATGCAAGGCTCTATGCTAGGTAGTACGAAGTAGACAAAGAAATACAGGCATGACTCCTACCTCAAGAAACTGATAGTTATCATTAGGGATATGAAAAATATGAATACCTTTAATGCAAAGCAGATGTCAAATGTACCAAATGAGGGCAGCCCATGGCCTGAAAGTGAATTTTCGAACATGAATACATTTCACACGAGTCCAGTTGGGGATACTATACACATTATCATCAACAGATAATTATCCATTTCAGTCACTGGATGGTACGCGATTATTTCTTTTCAACAGCTTTTTAAAAAATTTTTATTAAATTTATTTCTTTTTGTATATACACTCCATCGCATTGTTTAGCTTAAAATGTGAACATTTCCTCTATTTTTTTTCTTTTCCCCTGGTTTCAGTTAGCTTTTGTCTTTTATTACAACTGTTTGTTGGTTTTTCTTTTGACAGGATCTTGCAGTCATGATCCTCCTGCCTCAGCCTACCAGCTGGGATTACAGGAATGTATCACTTTTTTAGACTAAAAAAGTCATGTTGCCCATACTAGCCTTGGACAATCCTCCTGCGTCAGTCTCTTAAATCAATGGGACTGTAGGTGCATGCCACCAAGTCCAGCTTCTTCTTTCTTCTGCTCTCACTGCACTGACCTGAATTTCCAGTTTAATCATCAATACTGAATATAAATGATGGTCGTAGATCTTCATGATCCTATTAAAAAAATAAATTCTAATATTTCACTAGTGTTCATTTTTAATTTTTCAGAAGGTGCTCTTTATTGAACTTGTTTTTCTCTCAACCTAACTGTTTATCGAACATTCACAGCATGCAAGGCTCTATGCTAGGTAGTACGAAGTAGACAAAGAAATACAGGCATGACTCCTACCTCAAGAAACTGATAGTTATCATTAGGGATATGAAAAATATGAATACCTTTAATGCAAAGCAGATGTCAAATGTACCAAATGAGGGCAGCCCATGGCCTGATGGTTAAGGGAACTGGATCCCACATGCCACCTACATGGTTCAAGTCCTGGACCCATTGACTTGTAGAATCCTGGGCACTTATGCATGTATGTCCCGAATCCCAAAAGGAGACAGAGATGAAAGAGACGTAATTGTGTCATGACCACAACGCATTGAGAGAACTTCCTCCCTCTCCTCCTCCCTCATCTCTCTTGCTCCCTCTCGTGTGCAAACACCATTTGGAAAAATTCATTTTTTACAGGTTTTTGCCATAGGGTAAGTGTGTTTGCTGAACAGAAACAGTGAGAGGGTAAGTGAGAAATCACTGCTCCAGGGGGATGCCCATGCCACAATTCCTTCTCCTTCATTCTCTTTCTGGAATCTTATGCTCACATGCACATGTGCCCCATGTAATTTTTTTTTTTTTTTTTTTGGAGAGGTGTTTGCCATAGGGTGCGTGCGCTCACCAGACAGACAGAGAGAGAGAGAGACAGAAAGCGAGAAATCACTCCCCGGGGGGATGGCCATGCCGCAATCCCTTCTCCTCCATTCTCCTCTTGGGATCTTGGGCACGCACGTACATGCACTTGGCGTGAGTTTTAAGCCACCGGGTCCGGGACGCAAACCATGTTCGACTACGTGGGAGTCCAGCGACATAGCCATTACACTAACTGCTGGTCCCTGCCCTGTGTAATTTTTAAACAACCGGGTCCAGGACTTGAAACATGGTTGGCCATGTGGGAGCCCAGAGACATAACCACTATGCATCTGCTGGCCCCCAAATTCTTTTTTTCTTAAGTGTCAAGAGAAAAATACAAATCAGCAGCTTATCTATCACATTACTTCTTTGAAGGATTCAACTTAAGTAAATATTGAGCACTTACTCTGTACGAGTTGTAAGGAGAGCTTCAAAAACAGGTTATTTAAATCTTAAAAAAGGTTTCTAAAAATTAAATGAATAAGCTCTTACATGAGTAGTTAGAACACACGTGTGCTTAGTTCTTTAATCATTCAATAATCCCACTCTTAAAACCATAAGGTTTTAGAAAGTGGAAAAAGCTGGGTTTTTTTCTCCATGATAGTGGAAAACTCTAAAATATAGAGTGAAAAGGGGGTGGGGGAAAGCAACTCTTGCATGTCAGTATAATGGAAAATAAAGTCTTAGGAAAGGAAGATCCACTTTAGACACAAATTTAAGAAAGAGAATGGAGGCATAGAATTGCACTGCTGTCTCTGGACAAAGACAAAAATGGTAGTACATGGCAGCACTGCAACCTGGGAGGCTGCAAGCCACGGTGGGAGGCTGCAAGCCACGGTGGGAGGCTGGAGTTTGGTTTCAGGCCAACTCAGACGTGATAGGTGAATTTGTGTGTGCCTATAATCCGACTACTCAGGGCTGCAGCGGGAGGATCACGACACAGTAAAAGCCTGTGAAAAAGACCTCTCTCTCCTTTAGAACGGGATTCTTTTTTTTTGGGGGGGGGGACATAAATACAATTCAGTAAGCTTCAGGAAGAAACATTTTCTAGGGCCTGGGTAAAGCCATTTTACTGTATATTTTTCTCATTGTGTATAATTGAAAAAACATGGTTGTACCCTCTTTCGACTATCCTACAAAGAAGCAATGTTCATTTTCCTAAATCATTTATGCATGGCAGTGTTACAGATTATGTTTGTATGTGTGTATATGTGTGTGTGTGTGTGTGTGTATACACTCTATGTAGGAAAAAGAAAACAATTCCAACATTTTCCCACACAAAGCATATATCTATCTTATTACTTTTAATAGTTTATAGCCAAAAGGGATTATGACATAGCCATCTCTCCTGGGGGAAGACTTCTTGCTTTCTTCCTCTCTGGCAAGCGCATGCGCCTATAGCAAAAATCTTTCAAAAAACAAACCAAAAAAAGAAGTCACTGGTGACTTTGGTGAGACCATTTTTCAGTGATGCAGTGAGAGTGGACAGGCTTTTCTTGTGAAGGATGACTGGGAGATGAGGAAGAGGAGACATTGAATGTAGCTAGTTTTTTCCAGCAGAGAGGCTCCAGCTTTCTAACTTCAATTTCCCTAGGAGAGTGGCTCTCAAACCCCTATTGTTGATCTTGTGCAGATCCATAATGAAGTGCTCACTGGCGCAAATCCAAGAAAGAAAGATGTGGACTATATAGGAAGCTGTTCACATAGTTAAATTTATTCAGTCTAAAGAATTGGTCTACCAAAAAAAAGAAAAAGAGACCAGCTGTTGGCATAATGGCTATGTCGCTGGACTCCCATGTAGTCGACCATGGTTTGAGTCCCAGACCCGGTGGCTTAAACTCATGCCGGGAGCATGTGCGTACATGCCCAAGATCCCAAGAGGAGAATGGAGGAGAAGGGATTGTGGTGTGGTCATCCCCCCTCCAGGGTGATTTCTCGCTTTCTGTCTCTCTGTCTCTCTGGTGAGTGCACATCCCATAAAAAAAACCTCTCCAAAAAAAAAAAAAAAAAAACAAGAATTGGTCTTATTCTAAAAAATCTTCCAATGTCTCCCCTCTCCTGGTGGTACAGGGTAAGAGCAGAGACAGGCAGAATGTTAAATACCCTTTCTCCAAATGATGAGGAGAGTGATAAAAATTGGGGGGTTGTGCTTGTTTTCTTATAAAAATGTTCTAGCAGGAAAATTCTAAAGTTGATAGTCATATATTCGTTTTCTCTCATTTTTGTTGCGTTTTGTTTTGTTTTTTACTGACCTGAGAACCCATAAGTCTTGGAATCATATTTCTTTGCCTTGAAGAGCAACTGCCTTGGAGACGCGATCACCAGAGCAAACCCTTCTGGGATGCTCAGGGTTCCTTCCTCTCAGGAACCTGCATCCTTTCTCTCTAAACCTGTCTGTCCCAGCTGCCCTGCCACAGGGAACATTCGGAGTCTGGCATGGAAGCCACTTCTTCCTCTTCTCAGTCCAATAGCAGAGAGCAGTGACAGAGAAGAGAGCATAGACTCGTCACCTCTTTATGGAATCACTGTCAACTCTGGGTTATTCAGAACCCTGCCCAGTTGGGACTGGGGCATCTGGCTATGGCAGCTGTGGCCATGTGGGAGGCTGCCAGACACGTAGGAAACATAGGAGGCATGAATGTGGTTTCAGGCCAACTCAAACATGATAGGTGAATTTGTACGTGCCTGTAATCCAGCTAATCTGGAGGCTGGGCAGGAGGATGAAAAAACTTGGAAAAACTGTCTACATTCAATGTCTCCTCGTCCTCACCTCCCAGTCATCCTTCACAAGAAAAGCCTGTTCACTCTCATCGCATCACTGAAAATGATCTCACCAAAGTCACCAGTGACCTTTTATTTTAGAGATTTTTGCTACAAGCTCATGCGCTCGCCAGAGAGGCAGAAAGCAAGAAATCTCCCCCCACGAGGGATGGCTGTGCCACAAATCCCTTTTTAGCTAGAAAGTATTAAAATCTTCAGGTCTAGCAGAATGTTTGCTTTCGTGTGTTGTGAGCAATGAACTCTTGTAGAATTCACGCTACTATCAATCTGGTCTATCCTAGGATCCTCTATTCCTTTCTGCTTGCTAGTTTTGATGATGTCAGTGCTGATGCCAATGAACTTCCACAGACAGAAAATGCTTTAACCTTAAATCATGACTATTCAATTACTCTTAATTTACAGAAATACAATTCTACTCAAGGGTGAAAAATAGCAAAAACAATGTGCATACATCCCAGCATTTGTCAGTTTGGAAATTTTGACAGATTATATTTGCCACCATGGCCACAACAAGATGTCCCTCTATGCCTGATGGGATGTGGACATTTGCCGGGGTCTAGCTTCAGCAGGGGTGGGTTGACTCATGTCTGTTACCAAACTTTGAATCTTGGTGGACCTGGAACTATGACAGAAGTGATGCTATGCAATTCCCAAGCCTGGGCCATAAAGATGATACGACGTCTACCCGCCTCTCTTGATGCTTGCTCTTGGGATCCAGCCACCACGCCATGGGAAAGGGGAATGATCATAATAGTGATCTAGCCCATAGCCCCAGCTGAGGCCTCAGTTTACTGCACATATTGACAGCCAGACATCTGAGTGAAGGAGCATCATCTGATTCTAGCCCTCAGCAACTGAGTCACTCCAAGCCTTCAAGTCTTCCCATCTGAAACTTCAGACATACAGAACAAAACATGCTATCCCCATGGTGCCCTTTCTGACCCATGAAGTCTGTGATCATAATATAACATTATATGTTTTAAGTCACTAATCTGGGGTGTTTCCATATAAAGCAATAGATAAGAAAAAAGAAAAACAACTTTGTTGGGACCAGCAGATGGTGTAATGGTCACATCACTGGACTCCCACCTGGCCAACTGCAGTTCAAATCCCGGACCCAGTGGCTTGAAACTTGTGTTGGGTGCATGTGTGTGTGCCCAAAATCCTGAGAGGAGAATGGAGGGGAAGGGATTGCAGTGTGGCCATCTCCCATGGGGAGTGATTTCTCACTTCCTATTTCTCTGTCTCTCTCTATTTCTCTGGTGAGCCCTATAGTAAAAAATCTCTCCAAAAAAAAGCCTTGTTGCTTTTTTTATCATAAAATAATAATAAATAATGAAGTCTAGCATTTATTGACCTTGAAAACAAGTAAAGAATTTACAGTACTTTCTCATTTAGCCCTCAGATTGGCCTTATAATGTAGGTCATATTTATTTTAATTTCATTTTATGCAGACTGATGCATAAAGGTTTAGTTGCAACCTTACAAAGCACAAATATGGCAAATATGGGTTTATTTGTTTTTTTCCTTTCTTTCTTTTTTTTTTTTTTTAGATTTTTCCAGAAGGTAAGTACACTTGCTGGAAAGAGAGAAAGGAGGGAAAGTGAGAAAACATCCCTCCCTCACCCCACGGGGAGATGATCATTCTGCAATCCCTTCTCCTTCACTCCTCCTCCTTTTGGGATGTTGGCCACATGAGCCCAGTGTGTTTTTTCAAGCTGCCGAAGTCAGGATTCAAACCACACAGTCAGCCACATAGCCGCCTTAACCACCCTACCATGTACTGGCCCACAGATATGTTTTGTATTTTCATAATTAATGCCATGTTATTTCTCATCAACTAATTGTTTTTTTTTATATGCCAGTGAAAGTGGATCATAATTATTCCATATTATTAATGTGGATTTTTTTTGAAACTTGAATTACTTCAGAAAAAAAATCTAAATTCTTGGCAAACTTGAAAGTCCTATTCATAGTTTTCATTGTCTTAGAAGAGAAATATAAAGCAATTTAATGAAAGAACCTTAGAAAGTATTTTGATTATAGAGAAGACAGTATAACAAACTGATTTCCATAAAGAATGTGAACCATGATATTCTTATATTTTGTTATAAGGAGCTCAAAGAACTCTGCAAAATGGTTATCATCATCTTTAACTGTGCCTCTATTTTGAAGGCTTGGAATGGAATAATTAGGTGAACTATACTCAGCAGGAGGGTGAGGAATAGGATTCATTCTTCCTAATTTGTGATCTGGCCTGTCTATTTACCTAACCACAGTTTTCTGACATTTGAGCATGTGTTCATTTATTATGACCTTTTTAGTTTTTAAATATCTGTTACATACCAATAACATATCAAACACAATATTGATGTGGTGGAGAAATATTTTCAACCATTGACTTTGAATCCTTTGACTTATTTCCACATACTTTTTAAGTTGTTCTCCCCCCACCCCAATTCAGCCATTTATGTTTTGGGGTTTGTTTTTTTGTTTTGTTTTGTTTTGTTTTTTGGCTTCATAGATTCAGGGAAGTGGTGTGAAAACAGAAATCAAAGAAAAAAGTTTCCCATTTCTTTTGAGTTTCAAAAGATTATGTTGTCCCAGAAATGCACAGCACTCCTCCCTTTCAGAGGGACCTCGAAGATAAGAGCAAGGCTTTTCTCTATTCTCTCTCCCCTTCCTTCAGAGATTTCCTAAACTGAAAGCTGGAGAGTCGGAGGAGAGGTAATAAGAGCAGCAGCCCCTGGGACAGCTGATCAGGCAGTAGAAATGCAATGCTCCAAGACGCTGGTCCCACAGGAAGGTCCCAGGTTCATATTTGAGAGCCTCCAGGTGTGTGCCAAGTGCATGTGCACCCACAATCCTGACAGGCTGAGGCCGGGAGTAGATCAGGGGGAAAAGACTCTATCGGGGTCCCTCTCTATCTCATGGAAGAAATAAATAAATAAATCTAAAAACAACAGAAAAGGGGGAGGCAAGCGATTGACATGATGGTTAAAGTAGTTGGAGCCCACTTGGCCTATTAAACTGCTCAAGTCCTGGATCCAGCAGCTTGAAAAACACTCCAGAGATGGGTACGTGCATGCCCAAATTCTAAGAGAAGAATGGAGAAGGGATTGTAGTGTGGCCATCTCCTCTAGGAGGTACTTTCTTACTTTGTTTGTGTGTGTGTGTGTGTTTCTTTGTCTTTCTCCAATAAGCACTGATGCCCCATAACAAAACAAAAAGAAAAAAAAAAGAATACTGACGTTGATGAGTCCCGAAAAAAAAGGGAGCCCTGTGCCTGTCTCCAGGTAGAAATGACTTCAAGCTTTACCAAACAGCACAATCTGTCTAGACCCCGGCATGGTAGAGATGCTGCAGAATAGTGTGTATTGCTCCTAGTTAAAATGGTGATGACAACTGTTGGAGGAGGCCTTGTGTTTGGAAGGAGACAGTCCCTCTGGTGGCCTTTGTGAACCACTGGCAGAGGCTGAAAGCACAATGGGTATCCTGGCAGGTACTTGAGTGGACAGATAGCATGGAGGTCTTAATGAGGCACCCATGTAATCCTCCTACAACTTGGTTGCCATCTTGGGAAGTGGATAGAGAATCAGTTCATTTAATTGATTTAAACTTAAATTTCTTATTTTGGTAAAATGGAGATTGGTAAATAAAACTGAGTTATTTAATTATTCATATTTTATATATGTAAGCCATGGACAGTGAGTTGTATTGACTGAATCAGCTTTTCAGGTTACATAATTGGTAAGAAAAATTATAAATGAGCCAGCAAGTAAATTAATAATATAATTATAAACTGTGAAGTGTTTGTGAAGAAAGCAAATAATTAAGGTACTAGAAAAAAACCTGGATATCTCTAGCTAGTGTGACCAGGGAAGAACTGAAGGAACAGCCATCACAAAGGCCCTGAGATGTGAAAGAGCTGGGCATGGCCTCAGTCCTACAGAGGCCAGCTGAGTGCAGTGAGGAATGGAAGGTGGTATCTGAGTCCATTGTTGTCCTGCTAGCAGAAATATTGAGACTGGGAGATTTACAGAGGCTTATTCATAAATCACATGGTTCCAATAGCTGGAAAGTCCAAAAGCGTCACAAAATAGCAGAAGGTAGAACTTTTGGCAGAGTGTGGTCTATATCATAGAGCTGCATCTTGTTCTGGCCGCATGCCCTCTCCTTAAACTCAACCTTAGAGGCCCTGCCCTAAAGACCTTATCACACTCAAAGCCCATCCTGGGATACCGTGAAGGAATTAAGCTTTCATTGAACACATTTACAATACAGTGAGGTCCCGAAACAGGAACCTTTGGAGGACATTCAACCATTAACCATCACCAAGACCAAACTCCAAAACATGTAACTTTGGGAGCAAATCATTAGCCAAATCTTAACAGTTAGACAGATTGCCAGGTCCTTATAGACCACAATAAAGAGTTGGATTTTTTTTTTTCCTACATGCAATAAGAAGGATTTTGAAGCAGGAAGAATCCTAGTCAAATCTGTATCTTAAGAAGACTAACCTGGGAATGTGTGGGGATTGGATTGTTGAGGAGAAGAACAAGAGTAGAAATAAGGCCCCAGTGATACAGGTCAGAGTGATACAGGTCAGAGATGACAGAAACATAATTTTTTAAAAAATGTATTTATTCATTTCCTCCATAAGAAAAAGAGACAAGGGA
>NW_006159754.1:8025493-8058649 GCF_000334495.1 Tupaia belangeri chinensis | reverse complement strand
GAGAAGGAGAGAAGAAGTGAGGGACAGCACCTCCAACAAGGTATTGGCACTGTCATCCACCCTCAGTCTCAGTCAGCCTGGATCACAGACATGTGCCTGCCCGAAGTACTGGAAGGTCTCTGGACTACAACCGGAACCTTCCCACATGGATTAGCTTTGTAGAGCACTGCGTTTTAACACTGCCCCATTGTCTAATTCCCATTATGGAATCTTGCATAAAAGTGAAACACAAAATGGGGGGAGGGAAGTAAAAAAAAATACAGTTATATTTTAGATATAGAATCGAGAGGACTGGTTGATGCACTTGATTTTGAAAGAGTCAAAGGTGGATGTCAGGATGGCTCCCAAGTGTCCAGTTTTAATAACCGGGTAGTTGTCAGGGCTGTTTCCTGAAACTGGGAAAACAGTGATGCTGGGAGGGTGACAGTGTTTCTTCAGGATGTGGTAGGATATTAACTATTCCATCTTGAACTCATTTAGTTTAATGTCACAAGAAGACATCCGCATGGAGTTTTTGGAAGGCATTGAGATATTAAGATCTGAGTTGAGAGGATATCTATCAGAGGAGAGGCCTGGGAAAGTTCAGTCATGAGAGTCATCACTCTACAGATGACCTTCAAAGTCATAGGAAAAGAGTGGGATGGACAAGAGAAGAGAGAGAGGAGGGCCTGAAACTTACGTGGGTTTTTTCTTTTTTTTTAGAAGTTTTTCCTTCAGGGCACGTGCGCTCTCCAGAAAGACAGAGAGAGACAGAGAGATAGAAAGCAAGAAATTACCCCCCAGGGGGGATGGCCACACTGCAATCCCTTCTCCTCCATTCTCCTCTTGGGATCTTGGGCATGCACACACATGCGCCTAGCATTGAGTTTAAGCCACCGGGTCCAGGACTCAAACCACGGTCGACTACATGGGAGTCCAGTGACATAGCCATTACGCCAACTGCTGGTCCCAAAACTTACATTTTTAAATCTGACAGATATGGCAGACAAGGTAAGCTTGACTTCAAAGTGAGCATTGTATTTGTGTTTCTGGACTCTTTATCGATTTTGCGATAGCACCGCTTGGTGAATAGCACAGCCTACACAATATCCATGGAAACGAACCTAGGCCTCATGTGTGACTCTGCTCTACATGGCTCTGGGCAGGTCTCCTTAAGGATTAGTTTCCTCAGCTACACAAAAAGGCCACTGTGGTAGCAGCCAGGACCTTCCTTACAAGCCTTGGTGAGAAGTGTCAAGATGGAATTAAGCACAGGCACCAAGATTTACATTCAAATGCCAGCCATTTTCTCGGTCTTTATGAATAATCCAGACTTTGTATTTTGAGTCTTTAGACAGAGCAATAATGCAAACAGAATCAAAATCATCATTCATATTATTAACAAGCATTTTTGAGTAATGTTTTGAGTAAGTGCCTAATAAAGTTTAAGAAATAAAAGTAACTCATGTTTATTAAAGAGGAATTACTAGGTTTCCATTCATAAGCTTCAATATCCTGCTTAATGGATTCCATACATCCTAACATAGAAATCCAGTGAATGAATTATGGTGAAACAGTCCACAAAAATTATATGGTTTCCTTTTTTATTGTTGTTTCCCCTCCATGAAATAACAATGAAGAATGTAGTTTGAATAAAGCCATTTCTTACAACAGAATGAAAGCATTAGGGCGACAATGGTTGTATTTTAGCTGACTGGCAAAAATAGCAAAAGCTTTATGGTCGGAATGTGCCCCCTTGTGGAAAATGTGTGTAAGAAATGGCAGCGAGGAAACGGTATTGTGCTCAAGATCTTAGAAGAAAATGGAAGGTGGTAGAGGTCTGGAAAGTCATGGAACAATGAGTAACATGCTTGCCGACCACACTTTGTAAAGAGCTGGGGGTAAGGAAGAAGGCACTTTATCAAATAAGGAAACGAGTATCGCCGCGTGGGAAGAGAGCCTGGGTCAGGTATGCTCGCAGTCTGCTCACCGTCCTAGAAAATGTGAATTATTCATGATGAATTGCAAATGAAAAGGCCACAGAGTGAGGCATTGCGGAGCGTTCAGGAGCGTTGTCTCTGAGTACACATCTTGCCTCTGTTAGTAGCTGTGTGACTTGAGGGAGTCATTTTGTTCTCTAAGCCTCAGTCATCTCATCCGTAAAACAGAGGACGAACAGTGTCTTATTAAGTGTTGACTGTTGCTGAAGATCCAGATTATGGTGAAGAGTAAGTGAAATAATGTATAGGAAGTGTTTTTCATAAAGTGTCAGCTATTTGAAAATAACAGTCATATTACCTGCCAGTGCTATATTCAAAATTAGTGAAAGAAGTTTTTATAGATAGATAGATAGATAGATAGATAGATAGATAGATATAGATATAGATATAGATATTATTTTTTACATGTGCCGTTTTTACGTGTGCTCACTGGAGAGACAGAGAAAGAGGGAAAGCGAGAAATTCCCTTCCAGAGGGCATGGCCATGCTCCAATCCCTTCTCCTCCATTTTCTTCTTGGGATTTCTGACATGCACACACATGCACTCAGCATGATTTTCAAATCATTAGGTTTGGGACTCGAACCACTGTCAGCTATGTGAAAATCCAGAGCCTTAACTACCATGCCACCTGCTGGCCCTATGTTTGCTTATTTTAAATAATAGCTTCCTGGGACCAGCAGTTGGCATAATGGCTACGTCAATGGACTCACATGTAGTTGATTGAGAGTCCAGTCCCGGACCCAGTGGCTTAAACTCACGCTGGGCACATGTGCGTGTGCACCTAAGATCCCAACAGGAGAATGGAGGAGAAGGGATTGCAGCTTGGCCATCCCCCCTTGGGGAGTGATTTCTCCCTTTCTGTCTGTCTGTCTGTCTGTCTCTCTCTCTTTCTGGCGAGTACACGCGCCCTATGGCAAAAACCTCTCCTAAATAAATAAATAAATGCTTCCAGATATTGACATTTGCTGACTATGGAGGAAAGTTCTAGAGTTCTGTAAAAGTTGTGAGGCTGAACATTTTTGAGCCTTCCATAAGGCTATTTCAGAGACAAAAATCAGGTTCCTTTTGAGTCATTGTGTTTGTGTGTGTGTGTGTGTGTGTGTGTGTGTGTGTGTATGGCCAAACATGTCCAGATGCATTTGGATGAGTGTGACAAGTTTGTTTTCATATAGTTGAAGTCAGGCAGGGGCTGGGTAGTTGACTGAGTAGGGCTGGCTGGTGGGTGGTATGAGGCAACTTGCCTTGAGTGACAGGTAAAGGCAGACATGGAAAATCAAACCAGGGCTGCAGAAATGGTTTCCTAGAACCCCAGAAGAGCTATATGAGAACGTCCCTGGGCAATAACCATTTCCACTCAGGCAGCTGCATGATGCCAATGGACAAACAAAAGAATAGCAGGATAATTACAGGACGTTTTCTGGAACTTGACTTTAAAGAAATTTTAAAAAGTGTTTTCCTTTGAATTTTCTCACATGTGCTGCCAAAAATGCAGGTATTTGAAGATGTCAAGGAGCACTTGTATGACTGAGAACTTTGAGCTGGGAAAAGTGGCCATCAAAAAGGAGGTCAGGCAGCTTTGGGTCCACAGGCCACACACCAGGCCTGAAGGGCTCTCCTT
This sequence comes from Tupaia belangeri chinensis, assembly GCF_000334495.1. Taxonomy (NCBI): domain Eukaryota; kingdom Metazoa; phylum Chordata; class Mammalia; order Scandentia; family Tupaiidae; genus Tupaia; species Tupaia belangeri. The sequence continues at coordinate 8,055,051 of NW_006159754.1, read as the reverse complement.
TTTTTTTTTGTTTTTTTTTTGGAGAGGTTTTTGCTATAGGGCGTGTGTGCTCCCCAGACAGACAGAGAGAGACAGAGAGACAGAAAGCGAGAAATCACCCCCTAGGAGGGATGGCCATGCCGCAATCCCTTCTCCTCCGTTCTCCTCTCAAGATCTTGGGCACGCACACACACGTGCCCAGCGTGAGTTTAAGCCACCGGGTCCGGGACTCGAACCACGGTCAAATACATGGGAGTCCAATGACATAGTGATTACGCTAACTGCTGATCCTAAGGGCTCTCCTTTGAAAGGCAGTCTGGAGGAGAGGAGCTGAAGGATGGCTCTGCCTATATCTCCCATCCAGTGGAGAGTCTCTCAGCTGAGCTCTGAATGCTACTTTTGTGAAACAGTTATCCAACGAGGAATTACACTTCAATGAACTAATACTCGGAAGCTACTTTCCCTCTCTCTAATTACTGTTAGAAGTAAGTGCCTTTTGTTAATTCATATCACAAGTGACAGCCTAAGGAGCTTTATAAGTTGATTTATCCTGGTGAATGTTATGAAATGAAACAAAACCAATATCATGGTTCTCGTCATTGATATTGGGCTTCCATGACTTTCCTTGCATCCATGCCAACCTTCTGACTTCTCTCGTCTGGCTCCTTGGCCTGGGCCACCTCTCACTGTCCCCACAGCACTCTCTCCAGCACCCTACAGTCTCGGGAAATCATATTCCTTCTGTCTTCAGATCTAGGATGATTTTTCTTGATTCTTAGTTCACAATGGACTGATTTTTGTGGCTACTATAAGACATTTGCTTGTATTGCCAAAGCTGCAGCCCTTCTTTTCTGCCCAGGCCGACCCCATGCTCTGCTCTAGATCCCATTGGTTGGAGCCTTCTCCAGTGCCCTGCTCCATCTACTCTCCTCTTTCCAGCTCTCTGGGCATTGCCTCCTTTATGCTTCTTCCCTTTAACGTGGCCATGACTCTATTTACCAACTTCAATTTGCTTGTCATTCAAACATCGTGTAATAGACCTCTGAGCACATTTCCAGTGACCCCTGTCCTTACAACCCAGTCGGTCCCTTATTACTTCATTACAAGCACATTCTTGGGAGTCACTGATGACCTTTTTTCAGGCCTACCTATCTTAAACCCTCTAGAAAGTTTCAAATGGATGACCGGTCTCTCTTTCCCGATACCCAGCCCCAACCCTCATCCCCCCGATTTTGCCCTCTCTTGAGTGTTTTTGGTTTTTTTTTTTTTTTTCTCTTTGCCGATACCCACCCCCAACCCTCATCCACCCGATTTTGCCCTCTCTTGAGTGTTTTTTTTTTTTTTTCTGACTTTTTCAGCACTGGTTTTATATCTTGCCCACTCTGATTCATTTTCCATGGGCAACTAGAGTATCTTATCAAAAATACAGGTCATTCTTCTGCTTAAACCATTCAAGCTTCCGGTTTAGGATCAACCGCACGGTTTTAACATGGCTCATGAAGTTCTGCCCACCTCTTTAGCCTCTCTTCTCTTATTTCCCATTCACTCAATCATTTTCCTGAGTTTGTCTCAAGCTGTTTCTCCTCAGATTGACTCCTCCTCCTCCACCTTTTCTGTTACACACCCATTTTTCATTATCCCCTTTGACTGGCGAAGTCCTGCTGGTTTTTCATAATTTAGTTTACCTCTCACTTATTTCTAGAAGCCTCATCTAATCTCTCATGCTGGGTTTGATGTCTCTACTACAATATGCGTCCCTTAACCTCCCTTCTATAGAAGTTAATGTATTGTCCATGGTGTGCGTGTGTGTGTGTGTGTGTGTGTGTGTGTGTGATATAATCACCTCTTTTCTCATCTCTGACCACTACTGTTCTGTGTGCTCCATGACAAAGAAGCTCTGACTGGTTAGGTCACCATGAAAGTGCCAGAAACCCTGAAATGACTTAGCAAAGACTATTTTATTAATAGTAGTTGAACGATTAGGAAAATGAATTAGTTGGGATACACAATCCAAATAATAACTAATCATAAGAAAATTAGCTAGCATTTTCACAGCGATTGCTATGTGTGACATGATTCTACATACTTGAGTACTAAGTACTGTATTAATTCATTTAATTCTTCTAACATCCTCATGGTATAGTACTGTTTTGCTTGCATTTTTACTGAAGAATAAACTGAAGGATGTTAGAATATTCTGCATCAAGGGTAAACAAATTCCTACCCTTGGGCCAAATTCAGCCAGCTCCTTGATTTTGTAAATAAAGTTTTATCGGCACATCGCTGCGCTCATGTGTTTATGACATCTTAATGGCTGCTTCTCCACTACAGAGGAAGAGTTGCATAGTTGTGACAGAGACCATATGGCTCACATAGACCAAAATATTTGTTCATTGTCCCTTTATAGGTTTATTTAGACTATTTGCCCAAAAGTCTTCATTTGAGGTAGGCTGAATATCATGTTTATTTATGCTTTCTGCTTATAACCTAAGAAGGCAATCCTACTACTCCAAGTTCCATTTTTAATTTTAGTTTTCTGTTTCTATTATTATGTTTCATCAGTATCTTAAAATTAAATCTGTCTACAATGGACAATAATTTTGTAGGGTTTTTTTTTTTTTTAATAACCTATGACCGGGTTATTCTTACTTTATAAAATCTCAACATTGAAGATGCCCACGGTCTCTCCCACCTTTTTAATTATTTTTAAAATAAATTTGTGGGAACCAGCAGTTAGCATAATGGCTATGTCGCTGGACTCCCACGTAGTCGACCGTGGTTCGCATCCTGGACCCGGTGGCTTAAAACTCACGCCAGGCGCGTGTGCATGTGTGCCCAAGATCCTGAGAGGAGAATGGAGGAGAAGGGAATGCGGCGTGACCATCCCCCCTGGGGGGGTGATTTCTCACTTTCTGTCTCTATGTTTCTGTCTGTCTGGCGAGCGCACGCGCCCTATAGCGAAAAAACCTCTCCCCCCAAAAAAAACAAACAAATTTGTCAAATGAAATCTGGAGACGCTGATTTATTAGCTAAGAGTCACATGAGCAGCCAAGCATAGGATCTGAACAAGCACCCAGTTCCCCCAGCCTTCTGAGGTCTTGGTGGTCCAGTTCCCTGCCTCCTCATTGGCAGGGGAAATGAGCACTCTCTCCACCTGGGTCAGTCCTTCTGTAGTCAATGCCTTGTGGTCAGAGACAACAAGGCTAGACAGTTTCTTTTCCACATGCACAGAGCCAATTCTTGAGCTCCCAGCATCAACAGGGTACAGTCTAGTTTACCATTATCATTTTCATTCTTTCATTTCACCTTGTCTGAACTCACTCCCTGGCTTCCTTGTTTATCTTATTTATGCATGGTGTGTGTGTGTGTGTGTGTGTGTGTGTGTATGTGTGTGTGTGTGGTATCTGTGTGTGAGTATGCATGAGTGCATGTGGAGTCCCCAGTTTTCATGACCAAACCTTAAGCAAATAAGAAAATGCCATAAGGTCCAACTAGATTGAATGCTACGCTAATAAATTTTGGTTTTGATATCATCTGAGTCCTGGGATATGGAATAAGAAATTTCCAAATGGTTATTATTCAGATCAATCAGGAAAGAGCACAACGACACCTCCATGGAGCTGCACGGCTCAATTAGCACACACAGCATCCACTCAGTGCTTCCTGGATGCAGCTCACATCACCAGGACCCTGCGTGAGCGTCAGTGCGGTTAAGGATATGTCACAGCAAATCAACAAAATATGCAGTTTGATCAGCACATTCTGAGAGCAGATCATTAAAATATGCAACCAGATCCCCTAAGTGCATGAAAAATTAACTAACAAGTTTTGTATCTTGATCAGTTTAATGAGTGAGAAGTCGCTGAACAAGAGTGTCAAATTGTACAGTCTGGCAAAGGGACAGACGATTGTCTGAGAGCAGCTGGGAGGGCCAGAGCTAATGCTTTTGGTTTTCAAAATACCGATTCTTAAAATTCAATGTCAGGGAAAGCTGATTAGTATTAAGATGTTGTCCAGCTAGTGTCCAGCAGGGTATGATGCGATGTAGCGCCTTCTGATGTAAATGAAACATTGATTCTCCCTTTCAGGCTTCACGAAGTCTTAATGGACTCAGCTATGTGCCTGGAAGGCCCTGCCAGTGGCATCATATATACATGTGCGGGGCTAAGAGGCAGTGGCAACCTTCTGGAAATATTTAAACCATTTGACCTTGAAGAATAGCTAAAAGGAAGGGAAAAAAGGAACTTTAAAAACCTAGAACCCTTTGATCAGACTGTATCAGAGATGCCCCTCATCCCTGAGGGAAGAAGTAGGGCTTACTAAGCCAGGAACACTCAAGCTAGAAAGGTGGCGGAGAATTGGAGTAAATATGCTTGAGAGGTTGATGATCACCAAGGAGATGTGTGAACTGGGTTGTCACAGAAGACTCTGGGGCCTGCCGTCGCCCTTCTATTGGCAAGATGCTGTTGGGGAGGTTGACAACCCGCTCTTAACGCAGCCACATGCCCCTAGTGACTTGGCCCATGTATGAACAGGGACTCGAGCACCCGTCTGCTAATTCTGCTCTGCTCCTTTATCTTGACTGACCGGCTGGCGTTGCAGCTGCGGGAATGTGGGTTTCCCAGGGCATAAATTTACCCCCTTTCCTAGTGAGCTGGGCAACAGAAAGATGGCAGGCCCAAATAAAAGGCAGAAAGCAAATCCAAATGGGAAACATTCTGCAGACAAAGAGAAGGCTTGGCAGCCTGGCAAAGGCTGAGGCCGGAGCTGGCTGCCGCTTGCCCTTCCGCTGAGCGGGCACTGCTGGAGCAAAGGAGGCAGGAGGGAAGCAGACTTGTTTTTTATGCCTTTCTGAATTTGGTCAGACTTGATCAAAGTATAGTACCTGGGCATGCCCAGAATGACTTTTGGTCAAACATGGTATATAGACAAGCTTTTAAAAGTATTAAGAGTAATGATTCTGTTTTCACGAACATCAGATAAAATAATAATAACACATCAAACAGCGATTTCACTAATCCTTCTTAGGATGAGGAAATAGCAAAAGCAGGTCAAAGTAAAGTAAGTGGAGAGAAAAATACTATAATATATAATAGCACAAGTGATAAATGGGTATTTTGAAAAATGTGAAGGGATTTTTAAATTACTAAAATTTAGGAAAATTGAGACTAGAATATTTTCTTTTTTTTTTTTTTTCAGAGGTTTTTGCCATAGGGCACGTGCACTCACCAGACAGAGAAAGACAGAGAGACAGAAAGTGAGAAATCACCCCCCGAGGGGGGATGGCCATGCCACAATCCCTTCTCTTTCATTCTCCTCTTGGGATCTTGGGCATGCAGGCATATGTATCCGGCGTGAGTTTTAAGCCACCGGGTCCAGGACTCGAACCGTGGTCAGCTACATGGGAGTCCAGCGACATAGCCATTATGCTAACTGCTGGTCACGGGACTAGAATATTTTCTCTGGGTAAGAAAGTTTCAAGCAATTCACTCTCTGAAACAGCCCTGTTTATGAATTGAAGGCATGTAGGTTAAGGTAGATCATTTTAAGCAGAAAATGACAAATGAAAGATAAAGAGAAAGCTATAAAAGAAGGGTCTCAAAATTCGTCACTTATCCCACTTTCATTCGTCTGGTGGCTACAGAAAGCTCTCCAGTCATAATCCTGGGAAGAGAAGAAATTTCAAACTCAATGTTTTTTTTTCCACTTTGTGTTTCAATGCCCCATACTACAGGCTGCTCGCTGTTACCATCAAGTTCAAATCCAGATTGGAAGGAGGGCCCTGCAAGGCTCAGTGAGTCTTCTTCCTAGAGCAACCAGAAAATGTTCATTGAAAAAATTTTAATGCATAGGCAAAAGGATCTAAAGGCATGTCTTTGGGATTAGGTTGTTACCTTACCCATGTACAAAGACATAAAATAAAAAAACTTAAGTCTAAGACAGACTCTTGAGATACTAACACATTAATGAGACATCAAGAAACCATAGCGTGAACTTTGGAGTACCAAAAAATAATGTTCAATTATTAAAATTTTTAATTATATTTATACTAAGATTTCGGGACCAGCAATTAGTGTAATGGCTATGTCACTGGACTCCCACGTAGTCGACCGCGGTTCGAGTCCCGGACCCGGTGGCTTAAACTCACGTCGGGCGCGTGTGCGTGAGTGCCCAAGATCCCGAGAGGAGAATGGAGGAGAAGGGATTGTGGTGTGGCCACCCGCCCTGGGGGGTGATTTCCTGCTTTCTGTCTTTCTGTCTCTCTCTGTCATTGAGACAATTTAGCGTTGGAGTACATTCTAGAAGAGCAAACAGCAGAGCTCAGGGGTAGGCCCTTCACCAAACAGAAATGGTACAGATGGAGTCAGCCGTGTGGATCACTGGAGAAGGGAATACGTTCCTGAAATGAATAGGACTTTGACTATTAGTTGACTAAGTGAGAAAGAATAAAACCGATTCCCGCATTCCACCACATGCAGCAATGAACTGTGGATTAAAGACTACTGTGAAAGACAAAACTTTGAAGTTTTTAGGAGGCAGTAAAGAAAAAAATCATTTTATCTTTTTTTTTCCTTGCCATAGCACATGTGTTCTTGCCAGAGAGAGACAGAGAGAAAGAAAGTGAGAAATGAAACCTGGTGGGGGGGAGGATGGGAGTAAGGTAGGGAATAGCCATACCACAATCCCTTCTTCTCCATTCTCCTCTCAGGATACTGGGCACTCACGCACATATGACAGGTCTGATTTTCAAGCCACCAGGTCTAGGACTTGAACCATAGCTGGCCATGTGGGAGTCCAATGCCTTAACCACCATGTCACCTACTGGACCAAGGAGAACATATTTTTAATCTTTGTGTCAGGAAGTTTTCTTAAACACACTAAAACCACAATACATAAATTAAAAAATTATAATTTCAAATACATTAAAATAAAGATAAAAATACACTTAAAATATAAAAAGAATGAAATTCAAGGCACAAATTGGGAGGACATATTTGCAAATAAATGTATCTGGGGAAGAACACATCAAAAATACATATAGGCCCAGCCTCGTAGCCTAGTGGTTAAGAAAGCCAGATTCTACATGGCCAATCCCAGTTTGAATCCTGGTCCACGTGGTACATATATGGATGTGTCCCAGTCCCAAATCCTAGTGAAGAAATGGGGGAGAAGGGATTGTGGCAAAAGCACGCCCCATTGAGAAACGCGCTCTCTCTCTGTCTCTGTCTCTGTCTCTGTCTGGTCAGTACACATATACTCTGTCAATTTTACACACACACACACACACACACACACACATACACACTATATTAATCTTTATCATATATGATCATTTCTTCTGATATATATATATATAATCTTAGTGGTCAATAAGAAAAAGATAAAAGTTGAAAAATAGGCAAAAGACAAATAGGTATTTTACAGGAGAAATATGTGAATGGCAAATAAATATTAAAAGATGCTCTAACACATTGATAATCAAGGAATTTAATTAAATTTACTTTAATTAAGTAAAGTAAGTTATTTTACTTCAATTAAATAAATAGTACACTACTTTAATAGTGTACTATCCCAGTGAAACTGCCACCATAATCTCCCTACTATACTGTGCGTAGACATGTAGGTCGTTTTCATTGTTCAATATTATGAATCATGCTGCTTTTGCAGGTCTCTTGATATTCACGGGCAACCCACCTAGGACCGACATTGCTAGATCCTACGTATGTGCTTTTTCTTCTTCATAAGGTAGTGTTAGGGTGTTTTCTAAAATAGTCTAATAAATTTACATTCCCATCATTTACAATAGCAACAAAAAGAAAAGAACCAGCAAAACACTGTGCCAACAATTTAAAACCAGCATGAGAGGGGCCCAGCAGGGGGAGGGTGCTGGACTACCACATGGCTGACCACAGTTTGAGTCCCGGACCTGGCAGCTTGTTTTCTCACTTTCCCTCTCTCACACTGTACCTCTCAGGTTAAATTAAAATAAATAAATAAAGTTAAATAAAATCATTCTTTAAAAAACGGCATGAGATAAAATTTCTCAGATTGAGAAAAGCTTAAAAATCAAGTCATATTAACTGTGGGTGATGATGGCGAGCAAAGCACTCTTATCCACTGCAGGAGAAAATGTAAATCAAGACAATGACGTCAGAAAAAAATAAGCATTTTTCGGTAAGTAGAAGATTCACATATCAATGGTCTAGCAATTCCACTGCTGAGTAGATACCCAAGAGAAACATGTGCACATTTGTACCAAAAGAATGTAGAAGAATGTCCAAGTACTCTCTGACATAACAAAACCCAGGGACAAGTCAGGTGTCCATTGACAAAGAAAGGATAAATAAAATGGGCCAAAGGCATGCCACGGAATACTATGCAATCATGAAAAATAAGCCACCCACAGTTTCAAGGATGAATCACAAAAATTAGAATGTTGAGAATAAGCTACAGAAGAATGTATACTATATTGTCAAATTAATATTCATATTTGAAAATGTGAGATATTTAGATAAACTCATCAGTTATAAAACTACAAAGAAAAGCAAGAGAATGATTAAACATAATTTAATCAGTACCTCATTTCTAGATGGGAGACTGAGGGAAAATTAGGGAGGAGCACACATTCTAATTACAGTTAATGACTATTTCTTAAGCTGAATGTTGAGTCCATCAGTGTTCATTTTATTACTGTTCTTTCAACTATACATATAAAAAGATATATATATTCATTTGTATATACTATGGAACTCACTATTTTAAAAAGACAAAATATCCAAGTAACAAATATGGTAAAAATTGTAAGGTTTTTACTGGGTCGACCAAAGTAAGCATCGTTCTGTGCCAGAGAGATAGAGGAGTTGCAACTGCAGTACGAACATTGCCAAAGGCCCCGCTCATTCTTCTGGGACCCTGTGTGGATATGAACATCAGCATCTACTTCATTACACATATTTACAAAGTTGGCAAAAGAAGGGAAGGAGGAAAGAAAGGAAAGATGGGAGGAGAGGGGAAAGGAGCAAGATCTCTGGGGAGAAAGCATGGAAGGAAGGCAGAGAGCCCCAGCTATGGTGATTCAGAGGATGCTGTCTAAACTAAATTGACCAGAGGGAGCAAAATGGCATGGTCCTGACTGAGGAGGAGGCTGGGGCAAGAGGATTGCAACACGGCAAAACCCAGTCAAAAATACCTTTCTCTTTCTCTGCCCCATATTAAAAAAAAAAAAGAAAGAAAGAGAATGAAAGAAAGAGAGAAAGAAAAGAGAAAGGAAGGGCAGAGGAAGAGGGAAGGAGTCTGGCTGCCATGCATTTGCATATAACAGATCCTACACCATAGGTTCCTTGTCGTTTGGAAAGATTGCAGTCTTGTCTTGACTGAGGGAGAGCTCTATTGTCTTGTAGAACTTCGCCCTTTGCGTCTTCATATTACTAATGGCTACACTGACAGCTCTAGTAGACCGCTGAGACTTGCTTGTCCAACGCTAACTACTATGCCATGTTATTACAGATGTTTTCTTCTGATAGCGTAATCACTACTACTTACGGGGACTGACAGACGCTGCCTGGTAGTATTTAATTTAATCTAAAACTATAAGAAATAGCCCCGCTATGGAACACAGATAGAACCCGAAGGAAATGTTTTGTGTTTTTCTGGGTCAAGACAGGAAGGGAAGCATTAACATCTAACCAAACTCTGACGGACTGCACCTTTTACATTGGTTTCATAGAAACTACGGCTGTAGGTAAATAATGCATTACGTTGATTACATGTTTGAATCTACACTTTTTTTAAAAAATGATCTAAAAAAGTTGAGCCATGACAAAGAAATATTCATAATATCTTAACATATTTGCAAAATACTAAGATAACAATAAAAACAAAAGCTTGTGAACAAACCACCGATTTTCCTTTTTTTTTTTTTTTTGGTGCTAGAGAGTGCATGTGCTTGCCAAAGAGAGAGGAGAAAGAATTCCCCATCTCCTTCCATGGGGAATGATCACAGCACACACAATCCCTTCTTCTCCATTTCTCTATCCTGTAGGGATTTCGAGGACACATGCAGAAGTGCCCAGTGTACTTCTCACGCTGCGAGTCTGGGACTCAAACCCATTGGCCGTGTGGGATCCATCTACCTCAATCACCAGACCAGGAAGCCAGCTTCATACATATGTTTTTTTGTTTTGTTGTTTAGAGAATTACTTATTTTATTTTATTTGTTATTATTATTGCTAATTTGGCCAAAGAGAGAAAGGGAAAGTGAGAACACAAGCTGCCAGGTTTGGGACTCAAACTGTAATCAGTCATGTGGGAATCCAGTGCTTTCACCACCATGCCACCTTCCAGCCTCTACATATTGTTTTAGCACAATCTTAGAAGCTCTTCCTGTTTATCTTCCTACCTTCACTTTCCATCATCCGATAAGGAGTAATGACCATCCTGAGCTTTATTTATATTATTTTATGGTTCTTATTTCCAGTATTACATAGTTGCATATATTACAATACTAAGTGCTAATTTTTTTTTACATATTTAAAATTTTCAAATAAAATTTTTGTTTATTGGGGCCAGCAGGTAGCACGGTGGTTAAGAGTGCTGGACTCCCGCATGGCTGACGGTAGTTTGAGTCCCAGACCTGGCGCTTGCTTTCTCACTTTCCCTCTCTTTCTCTCACTCGGTCTCTCTGGTCAAATTAAAAATAAATAAGGGACCAGCAGTTGGAGTAATGGCTATGTTGCTAGTTAGGTTCCCATGTAGTTGACCACAGTTCGAGTCCCAGACCCAATGGCTTAAATGCACGCCGGGTGCATGTACCTGCATACCCAAGAACCCAAGAGGAGAATGCAGGATAAAGGATTGCGGTGTGGCCATCCACCCCCTGGGGGGGCGATTTCTCACTTTCTGTCTCTCTGTCACTCTCTGTCTTTCTGGCTAGTGCACACACCCTATAGCAAAAACCTCTCCAAAATAAATAAATAAATAAAATAATTCTTAAAATTTTTTTTTATTATCACCATGTTGGTAACATACAGTCCTATAAAGTTATAGGAAAGTTCATATAAGTTACATAGAGTTCATTTCCATTGCTGCATTCATTCTTACTGAATGAATATCATGACTTAGCCATTTTTCCTATTGATGGGGTTTAAGTTATTTCCAGTTTTTTGTCCTTACAACACTGATTATTTTTCTTTTGATACATGTGTCTTGGTTTGCATATGCAGGTGTTTCTAGGACTCTGCGTAGGGGTAGAATTACTGGGTTATAGGACACACATATCTGCAACTCTAGTAGATCATCTAAATTGTCCCCTGAAACAGCTTACCATTTGTACTTCCACCAGCATTGATCGAAAGTTCCCACTGCTCCATACCTTCACCAGTCATTTTTGCCACTCTTTTTTTTTTTTTGAGAGGTTTTCACTATAGCATGTGTGTGCTCCCCAGACAGACAGAGAGAGAGACATAGAGACAGAAAGCGAGAAATCACCCACCCCAGGGGGGATGGTCACACCGCAATCCTTTCTCCTCCATTCTCCTCTCGGGATCTTGGGCACGCACGCACACGCGCCCAGCGTGAGTATTTTTAAGCCACCAGGTCCAGGACATGAACGGCGGTCAACTACATGGGAGTCCAGCGACATAGCCATTACACTAACTGCTGGTTCCTCATTTTTGCCACTCTTAAGGGGTAGCATTCACGAAGTCCTGAAGTCTTGATGTGTACGTGTTTGTCATACTTTTAAGTAACTATAGTTATGATCTAGTTATTATACAAAACATACAGTCAGATCTACGCCCATGCTTTGAGGTTAGTAGCTCATGCTGAATTGGGTAATGTTCTCATCTGGACACCTGTCAGAAAGCAAGACTTAGAAGGGTGCATAACTCTTGTTTGCCCAATAAAGTGCTGATTGACAAATAATGAGGACAAAATCACCATGTTAGAGGTAGAAATGAAATATTGTATTTGGCACTGTTGGGAAATCACCCAAGTTTTGTGGGTTTCTGACTTCATCACTACAAGGTATTTGGATCAAAGTATACTTACTTTAGGTGACATATGAATTCATAATCCAAAGAAAAAAGCCTCATAAAAATAACTTAACATTAAATATGTCTTACAAAAGAGCCATTTACCTTGGCAAAATATTAATGAAATAAAACACATGGGTTAGATTTCCCTTAAAATACACATAGGAATAAAATGTGCTCAACAAAATATGCTCTGGTTTTTGCCAAACTAGAAACATCTGAAAATAACCTAAGAGATTTCCTTAAACCTCAGCATGTTTCTGGCTTCATCCACCACTTAATTAAGTGTTGTTTTAATAATGAAGTACATTAGGGATGGGGGTTGTAGTCAGCCTACAAACCATTCTTTATGAGGTAGTCAAGATAAAGACAATAGTACTAGCATGAAAAAATATTTCATTTCATGGTCTTACCTTCTTAGCATATGTTTCATAGCAGCCTTATTGGTTGTTTTCTGAAATTCCCTTTAATTAAGAAAGTTAGTCGTTTTGTCCTTGGAAATTTTGACAAAAATCTCTTATGATAGCTCAGGGGTAAAGAAACTTAGGTAAGATGTTTTCCTGGCAACTGTGATGTCATTGCCTATGAAGAACCAGAGTTATGTATGCTGCTAAAACATAACTGGAGTTTAGACATTTCTCAAGGTATTCAGTGTCTTCACAATGTGAACTCTTGAACTTTATAAACTAAGGTGGTAGGAATGATACTAAAATATCCATAAATGCATTTATAAAGCAAATTATTAAAATGTTGTATAATCTCAGTGTGTTTCTAGGGTAATTTTCTAATCTTATGGGGAAAAAGTGAATTTTATAATAAAAATGTAACTGCCTTAGAATTGCACTTCAAATGAAGTTAGTCTAGGTAAATCTGACCAACCATTCTTCTGAGGACAATAAAATATGGGGCAAAATAATATTTTTATGAGTTTGAAAAAACATTGCTTTAAGACTTCGAAAATACAAAAGATAATAAAGTATCAGTAGTCCAGATGTGAAGGATGGAAACCCAGGAAGGTGAACCTGGTTTTGGGGGGCCCTTTTTCCCTGGTGAGCTTTTGCTGATTCAGAAGGAATCTGAGGCCCAGCTTCGGTTGCATAGGTTGTACCAATCTGCAGTGTTGGAAGCCACGTGGCCAGCTGTGAGTTTGAATCCCAAGTCAGCCTGAAACAAACCAGGCATGCATGCATGTGTGTTACTTATTAACAGGAGGGCTAGAGGAAGGGGTTCGCAGTTATGATGTGAGGACACCCTGTCGAGAGTACCTGTCTCTCTCTCTCACACTTGTGCTCTTTTGCACCCACTCTCTCCTGCTCTTTCTCTCATGAAAGGAATAAAAAAGAAACTTGAGAAAAAAGGGGTGAATGTGAAAGTCAAAGAAGATGAGAAACTGAGAATTACTTTTCACAGTTTCATAGGGAAAGGGAAATAGACATGAGAGACTTGTAGAAACCGTGACAAGGTTTATAGACTTAACTAGAATTAAGGGAACATAGCTTCATCCTCTCTTGATATCTAAAGTTGGACTGAATAGAGATGACAGCAATGCTAATGCTTCCAGGTACCTGGCTCAAACAAACAGAAGTTCTCTTCTTAACATCATGATACTCTTTTTTTGGAGAGATTTTTGCTCACTGGAGAGACAGAGAGAGAGAGAGAGACAAAGAAACAGAAAGCAAGAAATCACCTACTAAGAGGAATGGCAATTCCTTCTCCTCAATCCTCATCTCAGGATTTTGGGCACAAGCAAACACATGCTAGGCATGAGTTTCAAGCTGCCAGGACTGGGACTTGAACCACAGTCCACCATGTGGGAGTCCAGCACCTTAACCACTATGCCACCTGCTGACTCTAAAATCATAATACTCTTAATATTAAATTATTTCTAATTCATGCATTTGCATAAATACACACACATATACAAATACACACATAAATGACCAAGCATACAAGTAGGAAAAAAAATGAATACAAGTCATAAAAAAAAAAGTCAACAAAAAGAGGCTCAGTGAGTTTCCAGATATCAGAGTTATTAGTCACAGACTTTAAAATAATTGTGTTTACCATGTTTGAGGACAAAAAAAAAAAAATGCAAACAATTAAAAATCTGGCAGAGAGGGACCAGCAGATGGTGTAATGGTTACATTGGTGAAAATGAAAAGCCAACATGGCCGACCACAGTTCAAGTCCCAGACCCAGTACCTGAAACTCATGCTGGGCACATGTGCATGCGTGCCCAAGATCCTGAGAGGAGAATGGGGGAGAAGGGATTATGGCATGGCCATCCCCCCTGGGGAATGATTTCTCACTTTCTGTCTCTGTCTATCTGGTGAGCACACACCCTATAGCAAAAATTTCTCAAAAAAAAAAGAGTGGCAGAGAATTGGAATCTATACATATAAAAAGAAGTCATTAAAAATTCTGGAGACAAAATAAACACAGTGAAATTAAAATTTCACTCCACAAGCACCAACCAATCCAAGAGTGGTTCCTCCCTCAGGCCCCCTAACCAACCAATCTGGACCAACAAACAACATCACCCACATTTCCTCCTTGCTCTTTGTGCTATAAAAGATTTGATATTTTGGGAAAACAAATGTGAAACTTGAGCTGTAGCACTTGGGCTATAACTCTTCTCCTGCCTCCTTACCGGTAAGCCATGTAATAAAACTCTTTCTTACTTCAAGACTTGGTGGCATAATGACGGACTTTCATGCTCATTGGCCAGTGAACCCCCCACACACACACACAACTTGAGCAGTAAAAAACATAACCATTCTAAAACTCAGGAGAACCTTCAGACAAACATTTAAAACTAATAGTAGAGAGACTGGCTGAAGGCATAATGGTTACATCACTGGACTCCCACGTAGTCAACCACGGTCCAAGTCCTGGACCTGGCAGCTTGAAGCTCACACCAGATGCATGTGCGTGCATGTCCAAGAGCCCAAGAGGAGAATGGAGGAGAAGGGGTTTCAGCCTGGCCATCCCTTCTGGGAGGTGGTTTCTTCATTTCTGTCTCTCTGTCTCTCCTGCGAGCACACACCCCCTGAAGCAAAAATCTCTCTTAAAAAAATAATAATAAACAAATAAATAAAATGTAATAGTAGAGTTCAGCAAAGCTGCAGATAAAGATCAATATAGGGACCAGCAGTTAGCGTAATGGCTATGTCGCTGAACTCCCACGTAGTCGACCGCGGTTTGAGTTCCGGACCCAGTGGCTTAAACTCACGCCGGGCACGTGTGCGTGCATGCCCAAGATCCCGAGAGGAGAATGGAGAAGGGATTGCGGTGTGGCCATCCTCCCCTGGGGGGCGATTTCTCGCTTTCTGTCTCTCTGTCTCTGTCTGTCTGGTGAGTGCACGTGCCCTATAGCAAAAACCTGTCCAAAAAAAGATAAAGATCAATATACAAATATCTTTAAAGTTTGCTTACCCTAGGAATAATAAAATAGAAAATGTAATTTTTAAAAGAATTATATGAAAAAGATAAAATAGCAACTAAACTAAAGTATCTAGGAATAAACCCTACAAATATATGCATGAACTTAGCAAAATAGAATGTAATAGTTGTTGAAGAACATAAAAGAGAACTTGCATAAGTAAGTGGAAATTTTACCTTATTCATGAATTAAATAAATTAATACTGTAAAGATATTGATACCTCCCAAATACTAGATATATTTATCATGATTCAAATCAAGTTCTCGAAGAGATTTCTATGGATTATGATTCAATGTAAATATTTTGTGGTCAAAGAATTTTTAAGACAATTTCAGAAACAAAGAACAAAGAAGGGGCATTTTTTTCATAGAATATCATGACATTGAAAAATTAAGATTACTTGGCCAGCAGATGATATGGTGGTTAAGGTCCCACATGCTGACTCTGTGATTTGAGTCCCAGACCTAGTGGCTGGAAAAACACACTGGGCATGTGTGCATCCAAGCCAAAATTCTGAGAGGAGAATGGAGGAGAAGGGATTGCAGCATCGCCATCCCCTTGAAGACGATTTGTCATTCTCTGTGTCTCTGTTTCTGTCTCCAGTGAGTGCATGCACCCTATAGCAAACTAAAAATAAAAACAAACATAAACTAGAACTATCAAAACAGTACAGTATTAGCATAAAGGAAAACAATTAGACCAATGGAACATAATAGAAATTCCTGAAATAGACCTCACCACATACGTAAACTTGGAATATAATAAAACTGATGTCATTAATCGATAAAAGCATGCTATTAATATGGGGGGGGCAGCCACAAATGCAGGAGTAAAACACAATGCTCTGTGAGGCTTCTCCACCTGTGAAGGTTCCAAGTTCATGTGTGGAGACCTCCCTGAGAATACCATGCATACATGTTCCATGATCTGGGGTTGGCTGCAGTTGAGGGTGGACCACAATATCAGGACCCTGTGGGAGCTATCTCTGTCTCTCTCACTCATACAAGAAATAAACTCTTTTTAAAAAGCATGCTATTTTCAAAAATTTATATTGGAAAGTTTGCAATCTAGGTACAGAAAATAAAACCAGATTTCTACTTCCCAGTATAAACAAAAATAAATTTTGTATTAAAACCTAAATATGAAAAAATCTGCATAATCTAGAAGAAAATATAGGAGAATGTCTACCTTTATGATCTTTTGACAAAGAAGGACTTCTTAAGTACGACATAAAAAGTGTAAACCAGGGGCCAGAGGTGGCATGGTGGTTAAAGTGCCAGATCTCTCATAGCCTTCTCTGCAGTTCAAGTCCAGACCCACCAGCTTGAAAAACACATCGGGCATTTGTGTGTGCATGCCCCAGAGGGGGCATGAAAAAATTATGAAAAAAATACCCCTTCTTTGTTCTTTGTTTCTGAAATTGTCTTAAAAATTCTTTGACCACAAAATATTTACATGGAATCATAGTCCATAGAAATCTCTTTGATAACTTGATTTGAATCATGATAAATATATCTAGTATTTGGGAGGTATCAATATCTTTACAGTGTTAATTTATTTAATTCATGAATAAGGTAAAATTTCCACTTAGAGGAGTATGGAAGCATCAAAGGATTGCATCTTTCTTCCTCTGTCTCTGTCTTTTTCCATGAGTGCATGTGCCCTATGGTAAAACAAACAAACAAGCAAAGTGCTAACCATAAAGGGAAGATGATTTTTAAAAAGAAAGAAAGAAAGAAGGAAGGAAAGAAAGAAACCAAAATAAAAACTTTGTTGTACTTATTGCTCTATTTTTAGAATAAAAAAAAGTACTAAAATTACCCAAATGACCACTACAAAATAAATGATGGCACATCCACACAGTAAAATAATATGCATTTTGGTTGGTACTACCATTTTTAAATGTAATTTGGCAATGTTTAATAAAATTTGAAATTTAAGTACACTACAACTCAGAAATTTCACTTCTGGATATAAATCTTAGACAAACTTCTGCAACTGTGCCCCAGGAAACACTTATAAGGATGTTCCTTTTGGAGTGTGTTTAACAAACACTCATGTAGCACTTACTACATTCCAGTTAGGATTCCAAGCACTCTGCAAATACCAACTCGTTTACGCCTCGTAACAAAGTAGTTGCCCTTAATACCTTCACCTTAATGATTTAAAAAATCTAGGATTTAAAAAGAATAAAGAGCATTGCCTCAGATTATGAGGTCTGTAAATGATAGGACTAGACAAGAACACAGACAGGAAGCACCGGCCAGGTGTCTCTTTCAACCCTAACTCCACATTGTCACTCAGTAAAATTCTGAGAACCACTTACAACTTAATCAATAGAGGAATATATAGATTAAGTAGACTATTCCATATTCAAAAAAGAAATGCCATCACCACTAAAAGGATATCTGTCTATCTATGTACGTACCTCTATGAATGTATGTGTCTAATACGTATCTATAGATATATTTATTTATATATGAATCAATGATTTATATAGGAATCGCTTTCGAAGTGTTGTAATGATGAGTGAAAATAAGATGCAACTGTTACATACCACATGACACAAATTGTGTGAGGTATACTAACACACATGTGAAACCACACCATGAATTTTTTATGCATACATATGAATGCCAACATACAAATATTTAAGGTTACATACCAAAGTCATTGTGGTGTTTGCTTCCGGGTGAGGAGATGTTGAATAAAGTTGTAATTTATTTAATAGAACTGGAAGTCAATATGACAAAGTATTTAGAGTTACTGTTCACTTTTCTTTAATGTTTAAGATGGTCAGATTTTGCTTTCTTTAAGTTCTCTATTACTGTGTAACAAATTACCACAAATCGAGTAGTTTAAAACCACACATACTTATTATTTCAGACTTTCTGTAGGTCAAGAGTTCATTCATGGCTTAAATGGTTCTTCTGCTCCGTGTTTCACAGGCTGCAATCAGGGTATTGGCTGGTCTACATTCTCATCGGGAAGCTCAACTGGAGAAGAATCCTCTTCCAAATTTCCTCAAGTTGATGAAAGAACTAAGTTACTGTGTCTGAAGGACTGAGGGCCCTGGGTTCCTTCAGATTGGGTCTGGAGACCACTCTTAGCTTCTAGAGGCCACCCATAGATTTTTGTCCTGTAGGCTTTCAATAAGCCAGCAAAGACAATCTCTAGAGTGGGTCTGCCAACAAGATATAGTCTTAGGCAACATGAGGTCATTGTAGAAATAATATTCTATCATTTTAGAAATATTCTAATTGTTAGAACCAAGTCTCATGTCCCATTCACACTCAAAAGGAAAAAAATAAACACAAAACCTTAAGCACAAAAACATAAATCACTGAGGGTCACTTTAGGTGCCCTCCACCAAGCATAATAAAGACTGTCAGGGACACAGGATGGGCCAGACCCAGAGAGTGATTTCCTGTTTTTTTTAGTTTAGAGAGGAAATAGGATAACACTAAGCTTTCCTGTGTGTGTACTTGGTGAATACTAAGGACCCCTCACCAAGATAAGAAATGTGAAAGGAGGAGATGGTTTGGAAGAATAATGAGTCCTCTTTAAGTTGAGAGTAAAAGATAGGATTTTACTTTAATTTTTCATCAAAATATCCTTTATTAGGGACGAATGATGGTTCAGTAGTGAAACACAATGCTCTGCAAGACAATCCCATGTGGGTAGGTCTTTGGTTCAAGTTTGCAGACCTCTCTAAGCATACGCGGCACATGCATACCCATGACCTGGAACTGGCTGAAGGCTTGGGATGGATTGTGGTGTCAAGACCCTATTATAGGTGCTCTTTCTCTTTCTCGCTCTCTCTCAGAAGAGGTTTTTTTTTTTTTTTAAAAAAAATGAGGGATTGGGCAGTGGCACAGTGGTGAAATCGGATGTTCTGTGAGGCAGACTCACATGGCAATGTTGCTGGACAGAGACTTCCCTTAGTAGGATAAGCAAGTACCCACTCACAAGGCCAGCTAGCTGGGGCTGGGGTTGGATCTCAGTGTTAGAACCCTGTCAGGAACCAGGGTCTTTCTTTCTCCCTCTCTGTCTCTCATGGAATAAATAAACAGCTTTAAAAATGTATTCTTTCATTGGACCAGCAGTTAGCGTAATGGCTATGTCGCTGGACTCCCTCGCAGTCGACCACGGTTCACATCCTGGACCAGTGGCTTAAAACTCACGCCGGGCATGTGTGCATGTGTGCCCAAGATCCCAGGAGGAGAATGGAGGAGAAGGGATTGCGGCGTGGCCATCCCCCCTGGGGGGGTGATTTCTCGCTTTCTATCTCTCTGTCTCTCTGTCTGTCTGATGAGCGCACGTGCCCTATAGCAAAATCCTCTCCAAAATTAAAAAAAAAATGTATTCTTTCATTATAATGAAATAAATTAAATAGACCTTAGCTATTGTTCCTATTCCCATTCTTAAAAACAAAAAACTTGACTCTCAGGCCAGCAGGTGGTGTGGGTGGTTAAGGCACAGGATTCTATATGATCAACTCCACTGTTTGAGTTCTGGACGTGGTGACTTGAAGAACACACCAGGCATGTACGCATGCACACCCAAAATCCCAAGAGGAGAATGGAGAAGAGACTGTAGCATGGCCATCCTCTGGGAGGGGGAAAGACAGGGGGAGAGGGGTTTCTTACTTTCCCTCTCTCCCTATCTTTCTCTGTCTCTCTCTAGGAAGTACATGCACCTTATGGGATAATTTTTTCTCTTTTAATCAACTCTCACAGCTCAAGCCACATGTTATTTTGCTGAACTAAAGGAAATTCCTGACCATATCTGAGTTTCTGTGCCTACAGTGGGCTTTCCCAAAGCTGGGAGACTGACCACAAAAATAGTGTACTTGGGAACCAGCAGTTAGCGTAATGGCTATGTCGCTGGACTCCCACATAGTTGGCCGTGGTTCGAGTCCCGGATCCGGTGGCTTAGAACTCACGCCGGGCGCATGTGCATGCGTGCCCAAGATCCCGAGAGGAGGATGGAGGAGAAGGGATTGCGGCGTGACCATCCCCCCTGGGGGGGTGATTTCTCGCTTTCTGTCTCTATGTCTCTGTCTGTCTGGCAAGCACACGTGCCCTATAGCGAAAAACCTCTCAAAAAAAATAAATAAATAAAATAAAATAAAATAAAATAGTGTACCTGAAGGAATGTCAGTGGTTTCCAGTAAGAAAAACTCTTTGTAGAAAATGAGATCATTCAGGAATTCTCAGTGTTTATATTTACTCCAGTCATTTAAGGTTGCCTTAGAATTTACATATTTTCCATCAAGGAAGCACGCTAGTCTGATTTTTTCTTAAGAGAGATTTTTTTCTATAGGGCATGTGCGCTCGCTGGAAAGGCAGAGAGACAGAAAACAAAAAGTCATCTCCCAGAAGGTATGGCCGCGCCACAATACCTTCTCCATTCTTCTCTTGAGATTTTTGGGCATGCATACACATGCTCCTGGTGTGAGTTTTAAGCTGCCGTGTCTGAGACTAGAACCATGGTTGACTATATGGAAGTCCAGCAATGTAACTATTATGCCCATCTGCTGGTCCCTCTAGTCCGATAAAAAGGTTAAAGATAACATTTTTACTTGAACTTTCCCAAGAGAGGTAAGGGGTAGGAGTTGTGCAGGAACAGAAGGAAGGAGAAATATAATGATAGAACAATACTCTGTTGAACTAATTCATGAAAGTTGTGGAAATTGTGCATGCATGAATGGATTTCATGACTGGGTTTGTTGAGGTTGAACAGTATGGCTAGGCCCTGTCAAACAAATCTATAATTTTAAACTAGGAAATAAACATGCAGCTGGTTAAGAAGAATTAAAATAATTGGGAAGTCCTACCTTCAGGTACACTGAACAACTACATTCCTTGCAGGTCTTTCCTGCTTCTGCTAGTGGTTGGTGGGAGCCTGTGGTTGTCACTGAAGGAGCTCATCTGTCATAGATCTTACCTAACAGACCTCTCAGTCCACTTGCTCTTTACCGACGCAAGCCCTCCCACAGACCTACAGTAGGGTGAGTCTTCCAGGTAGATTTCTTTCCCATGGCAGAAACCCCAACCTAAAATTATGTTAAGCTAATAAGGAATTTATCAGCATATGTTGAAGGATAGATCTTAGCAGTATTAAGGGAGGGGGGGTTGATTTAAGGGACCCAAATGAAATTAGCAGGCCACTTGGTTGTAAGTTGGCAAGAACAACCAGACCATATATGTTCTGGTCATCAGGTCCAACAGCAAAGACTTTTTCCCCCAAAGCCAAACATCTGTCTTTGTCCTGGAAGGGGTCAAATACCTTCCCTAAATTAGTCACTATGATCAGGAGAATGCAATTACTCCGATGGGCTAAGACCAATTAAAGTCATCAACTCTACCCAAAGAATATGGTTTCCCAAAGTACATTTGGGCGCAGTATTGACTAGAAGTAGGATAAATGAAATAGGAGTAATCCTCCCTCCATAATTATGATTTTTAATTGAGTCAATGATTTAGTTACATGGCAACATGATACTCAGTGACATGGAAATATCAATATTCCAGTTGTATGCCTTAGACCCCGCTCTCCCTCACCACACTGCTCCTCACTACTCATTCTCATAGTTTGAATGAGAGAGGCTCAGAAATACTCTGTCATTTTGGGTCCAGGCAAAACTTTAGATCAGCAAGTGAAGAAAGCCCATGCCATACACTTAAAAGGAACAGAAGAGCCTCCAGATTAAAAAAAAAAAAATCCATTGGGCACCACCAATAATTTATGCATTAGAGGTTCTGAAATGCATTTTCCTTAGAGAAAGATGTAAAGAGATGCACAACTGCTTGCAAGGGATCCCCAATGTATAGGTCTGTGAAGACGAGTTCTCTATTTGGATGGTAAAAGGAAGTGAGTTAGGAATTTAGATGGGTGCAGGAAGGAACCCAGCTGGCTTGGAAAAGTCCTTAATGCTGTTCTGCTAGGCGTGCTTTATTCAGTAGTTCAGTGTTTCATTAGCAATACCAGTAGCATAGCTAAACATTCGCTCCTTCAGACTAACCATTTAATTTCTCTTGTAGTGTTTAGTGTTTTACTTTGTCATATCTGGCTGAAATACATCTCATTCCACCACTTCCCTTCCTCCATCCCTCCCTGAGCCTTTTCACGGATACCTGCTAAAATGCCCCATATCTGATATTAACTGAAAACTTCCTTGATTCCTTAAAGTGAGTTATTCATTAACAAAACCTAAATTACTGTGGTTAGGCAACTCTTCCCATTCTTTCAGACTACCGATCTGCTCCGAGAAGCTTCTGTAAATCTATTGGAGAAAAGTGAAATTTGTGCCAATTGTCAGTTCTAAGCAGAAGTTGGGGAGAGGGACGAGAAGTTACTCATTTGCCCGACTCCACACAGCGAGTCCACGGGGAGGGAGTGGAGTGTAGCACTGTTTGACAAGCAGCACAGTCTGCAGCCACAGCTGGCCGGACAGGAGGAAAGGGTCAGGGGTTGCAGGACTGCCTCTGAGCATGAGCATGGGTTCCAACGAAAAGCCTTAAAGATCAAGTGTTTTTTCCTTCTATTTCCTAGGATGGCCAGAGCTTCCTGGGCTAAGAGGTATGACTTTTTTCCCCATCCTTTTGTTCAGTAAAAACAAAAGCTAATTAAAGTAAATGTCAGAAGCTGCAGCAAGGCAAGGGCTACAGTAGGGCTGGGGGATAGAGCCGAGAAACTTCCAGGGTCTGGCTGATTATGCACATCGAGTGCATTGGGGAGCTGCGTGTCGGCCACGTAGGCATGCATTTTAGTTATTAGGGTAAAAAAGCCACTTTTCTGTGGGTTATTAAAACATGTCTCTAGGCCTCAGGAGCTGAAAGCTGTGCTTCTAGATTCATATTATGTGCATTTTTGTTGTAGTCCATAATAATCTAGTCTCATTGCTATTTCATACTTTTGTTTACCGCAAGAAACATTTCTGCAGTCAGCCAAGAAACCAGGCCCGTCTATGACTTTGAAGGAGACAAAATAGCATCATTACAGTCAGTGGGTTGGACCGTCACCATTACTGGTGTTGCTCTTGCTTTAGGGTTTGGTATTTTAGACACCATACACATCCTAATTGAATCTAAGTACCTTTTTTTGTTCTTTCAGGTACATATTTAAATTGCTATAGTAATCAGCAATTGAATTGAATGACATTTATATCTTTTTTTTTCAATTTAAAAAAATAGAAAAAACACTTATGAGAGTCTTTGAATTGGTCATAAAGTTGTTTGACATATGAAACTTAGATATAAATAAAGATATATTTGATATTGAATTTTCCTTGTAGTTTGAGAGTCTGGATATGTTTTTTTGGAAAAACATACCCACAGAATTTGAATTTGAATTAGATTCCAAATTGAAACCACTGACTTTATGGCATGCTAGAGAAAAGATGATCTGAAAAGTCTTAATTTACAGGTGAAAGTGGATATAGTATGAAATCATTATGACAGATCACAAAATTCTTGCTTTTAAAAAGTTTGTTTGATGAAGGATAGGTTCCCCCGTCATGAAGGAAAATGTTGCCTAGCTATTTGTATTTCAGTAAGTTGTAATAAATATTGAAATTAAAAAGAATTTTTGAGTGTTTGCCTACATAGGTTGGCAGGCCTATTTCTGTGTGTGTGGCTATGAGATCATGCCTGCTACAAACTTAGACTGCATGAGTTCCAGCCAAAAGACAGAGGGCTGAGTCCTTGAGTGTCATTTGGAATAACCCAACCTCAGAGGCTTTCAGTAGAAGCTAATTGTAGCAACAGGACACAGCAGAGGAAACAGAGAGATGTCTGGAGAACAATGGAGATCTTGTGGGAAGAGCTGAAATGTATGCAGCCAATCCCCATGGGAACGCCTGTATTCATGCTATGTGAAAAAGATGTTCCTTCAAAAGAAACTTTAATCCATTCTTTCACCAAAAAAAACAATCTGAGAATTTTATTGAAAGTTTCTAGAATCCAAATGGGCTTAAATTACTCAGTGGGCATCATTTAGTACAGGTGAATAAAATGAAAACTTTTTGATGCAGTGAACTGTTGTCCAAACTATCATGTAAATAAATATTGCTATTCTAGAATTTTCTGACATGAGGAAACCACAGCAGATCTTAACCTGAGTTGGAAGCTACAGGATGAATTCCTCAGAATGAGTAGGCTTCCTGATTGATGTTTGTTAAAAATCTCCCAAAGAGCTCCAATCCCAGTAGTGAAGGGCTCATGTATTAATATCTATTCATTTAGCAGATTCTATAGATGCGTGCTAAAATAAGCCAGCCATGTTTTATTAGTGTACATTAAATGTAGGTCACCTTGAAAAGTTGTGAAGAAAGTGGCTGGTGCCCTGGAGGAGTACTTGATTCTTATTAATAAACATGAGAAGGAGTACGACACTTACGTAGAGAACTCAGGTATGAATTACCCAGCCACAAAGTCTGGGTGCATTGTATCCTAGTCCATTTCTGCTGTATAAAAACAACCACCATGTTGTTCAGCCATGGTAGGTTAGGATCATGGTATGCCTGTATCTCCAGGGAACAAGATGAGGCTGCCAAAAATCAACAGGGACACACACAAGATAGTGAAGTATACAGATGAAAAACAAACTACCTAGGTTTAAGATTGAGGAAAAATACAACTAAGATAAAAATATGGCATAAATTGGACCAGCAGTTGGCGTAATGTCTATGTTGCTGGACTCCCATGTAGTCTGCTGGGGTTTGAGTCTCGGACCCGGTGGCTTAAACTTACACCAGGTGCATGTGCATGTGTGCCCAAGATCCCAAGAGGAGAATGGAGAAGGGATTGCAGTGTGTGTGGGGGGGTGATTTCTCGTTGTCTATCCCTCTTTCTCTCTCTTTCTGGCAAGCGCACGCACTCTATAGCAAAAACCTCTCAAAAAAAAAAATATATATATGGCACGAATGGAAAAGACCTAAGCATCTTTAATATGAACCCAGTGTTAGTAATACAGTAATGCAATAGCTCTTGAAAGGTACAACACAGGGATATGACAGCAGGAGAATGACCTATAAGAATAATAATACTGTCGGGAACCAGCAGTTAGCGTAATGGCTATGTCGCTGGACTCTCACGTTGACCGTGGTTTGCGTCCCGGACCCAGTGGCTTAAAACTCACGCCAGGCATGTGTGCGTGCGTGCCCAAGATCCCGAGAGGAGAATGGAGGAGAAGGGATTGTGGCATGACCATCCCCCCTGGGGGAGTGATTTCTCGCTTTCTGTCTCTATGTCTCTCTCTGTCTGGTGAGCGCACGCGCCCTATAGCGAAAAAACCTCTCAAAAAAAACAAAAAACAAACAAAAAAAAAAGAATAATACTGTTAAAAATAGAATTGTTGGGGCCAGCAGGAGGTGTGGTGGTTAAGGAGCTGGACACTCCTACGTGGCCAACTATGTTTCGAATCCCAAACTTGGTGACTTGCTTTCTCACTTTCTCTCTCTCTCTCTGGTCAAAATAAAATAAATAAATGAATAAATAGAATTAGATAAATAATTTAAAAAACAAGCAAACAAAAACAAAAAGAATATGATTGCTGTCATTACTTTCATTATTGTTTTATGCTAGGCTCTGTGTTAAATGCTCTAGTAACCTCATTAAACCTCTCAACAACCCATATGACAATACTCGGGTTTGGATAAGGAACCTGAGGCCCAGGGAGGTTAATTCACCTGCCCAAGTGTCCATCACAGGTAATGGCATAGTTGAACTTGGAACCCAGAGTGCCCAATGTCCTGTACTCTTACTACCCTTCTCTTCTTACTAGATCCCCATGGAGTGTCCACTTCTGGACTCCATGCTCTTTTTAAAATGTAAGAAAATTGGATAAAGTCTAGGGATAAAAACCAGGCATGATGAATAGAAGATGAGGAAGACGGAAGGCTAAAAACAATATAGTCTATGCCAGTAAAGGTGGGAGATGCCATCAGCATCTGCACATCGGAAAATTATTCATGAAGGAACACACGTGGTGACACATGTGGGAGTCTTCATTTTTCTAAAGAAACCCTTCACGGGGATAATTCTCTGGATGTGAACATATGATTGCCACGTGTCTAGAAGAACTGATGAGGTCATTCTCCCAGAGTCTGTCACCCGGTTGGATGATGGCCACCCTGACCACACACCTTCGTGGGGTGGCGCTCCTGGGGAGACACATGACACACATCCTGGTGTGCCCACGAAGACGGCCTGTATGCTTTATCAGCAGATAGAAGAATTGAAGTGGCGGGTAGTAAACCTACTACAGGCAAAATAGGTTAGAGACTCATACAGTTAAAAAAGAAAAAAACATGATTTTTCAAATGTGCTGTGAGCTGTTTAATCAATAGGAAAGGGTTCTGGTGCCTTTTTCTCCACGGGCATGTCGATAGGTTGAGCAGGATGAACTAATTTTTAAAGTATAAATCCAACGTTTCTGGTTCAAAGATCTTCCCAGTAAAGAAAATGAAAAAAGAAAGAAGGGAAGAAAGAAGAAAGAAAGAAAGAAGAAAGAAAGAAAGAAGAAAGAAAGAAAGAAGAAAGAAAGAAAGAAGAAAGAAAGAAAGAAGAAAGAAAGAAAGAAGAAAGAAAGAAAGAAGAAAGAAAGAAAGAAGAAAGAAAGAAAGAAGAAAGAAAGAAAGAAGAAAGAAAGAAAGAAAGAAAGAGAGAGAAGAAAGAAGAAAAAAAGAAGAAAGAAAACAAGAAAGAAGAAAGAAAGAAGCCACATGTTTGTGGGTAAATTTGTTTCAGTAGCAAGTGTCCACATTGTTAAACTAGGCAACATTAATGTAGAGGTACAGCCTAAGAATCATTTCTCTAGGAGCCATGACTCTTGCTGGACAAAAACGCCCAGTGTTCCAAATTGTGGGTGAAATCTGAGGGGAGGGAAGCATTCATTAAGCTGCAGTTCTCTTCTCTCTGGGGCTTGTTGAGCCGGCTCCCAGCAGCCATCCCATTCACCTGCTCGGGTTCCTGCTAAGAACCGTTTCTCGCAGCGTCTCCTGCCCCCGCCCCCATTCTTCCCAGAGAAAGTCTAGATTTTCACGAACACAGACAGTTTTGTTTTCTCTGTTAAAAACAACTCTCCTAGACTGGAGCAGGCTTTGTGTGTCACCCCAGGAAACAGAGCGTTTCACTCCCGCTCCGAGGTAACTCTGCTGGGTGAGGTGCAGCCTGTCACCTGACCGGGCTCTGGAGCTGCCCCGGCATCAGGCCGCATTCCTTGAATTCTTCCACCGGCACCAGCTTCCTGATGAACCACTCCAAGTTCACTGAGCTGAGCGGATTCCACTCGCTGTGCCCTCGGAATCTGCTGCCCGAGTTTCTCACCCAGTCTCAAAACATACCGCTGAGTAACCGCATGGGCGCCTTGGAAGAGTAGCCCTCAGGTAAATCGAGTTGGCGGGGGACAACCTGTGACTCCCTGAAATGTACCACGCGGTACAGGATCATTTCTCTTTTCGTGGTGTCTGTTCTTACGGGAAGCTGACGTGTCAATCAATAACTGTTGGGGGAGGAACTCAGATTGAAAATTGAATAATGAGATGGTGGGCCTCAGATTAGGCTCCCACCAAAAAAAAAACAGAGGAAGAAACTGATAAGACTACAGGTGGGGAGAAAAACAGAACTTAACTGGCTTTTTGTAATAGAAGTGCTGTGAGATTTGGAGTCTGACCTAATGGATGAGAATCTTGGCGCTGTGTGTAACCTCTAGCATGATATTTAACCTCACTAGTCCTTTTCACTCCTTGACAATATCTACCTGCAAGGTTGGTGGGAGAACTAAGAGAAAAAAGTCCCTAGCAAAGATGTTGGTACATAGAAAGCATTTGAGTGTGTGCACATATGTGTGTGCCTGTGTTTTGCATGTGTGTGCACATGTGTAGGCTTACACAGGCGTGCATGGAGACAGATCGCAGGACTATGACATTCATAAAGGTAGGGAGTTTCTCAGAAAATGAGGTCGAATTTGTTCCAATGCTGGCAACCACTGCTTTATATAAAGACCAGCAGGAGAACCCAGACACCTGAGTAAAATATCAACCAGATCTGTTGAAAAATAAATAACATTCCTGGCTAGTCCTTACTCAGGAGAGGGTGACATATCGCATGTGGGGGGTGCTCCTCTTTTTAATTTTTTTTTTTGAGAGGTTCTTGTTATAGGGTGTGTGTGCTCACCAGAAAGACAAGAGAGAGACAGAGAGATAGAAAGTGAGAAATCACCCCCCGGGGGGATGGCCACGCTGCAATCCCTTCTCCTCCATTCTTCTCTCGGGATCTTGGGCACGCAGGCACATGCGCCCGGCTTGAGTTTAAGCCACCAGGTCTGGGACTCGAACTGCGGTCAACTACATGGGAGTTCAGTGGCATAGCCATTACACTAACTGCTGGTGTGGGGGGAAGGGGGTGCTCTTTAAATGAGGCTGGTGGACAGGGAGGGAGCTCATTAATAGCCACCACATAGTCATGGTCTCACCAGCTGGGAGACAAAACGCCTTCAACCATAACTTTGCAACTGTACTCTTAGATGTCTCCGTGCTGCCAATGACTTTCCTCCCTATACATCGGTTCTTCATCCCACCAAACTGTCCTAAGAAGTAAGTGACTAATACTTGGGAAGCAGTCAGAGTACTGCCTGACACAGAAAGCCACTATCAGCTGTTGGTGTTTTACAAAGGGATCTCTTCTACCTTATCAACTTGGATCTTCAACACAAAGGGTAAGATAGTCTACACATGCAATGAGAAGCAATTAAATAACTTGCCACTCATGCAGCTTATGAACTAGAGAGCTGCTCTTTGGACCCAGAGACTTCAGTCCTAGGCTCCAAGTTCATAACCACTATGGCATATTTACGGCAGATACAAAGCTACTGTTGAAAGTAGTCACTCTGCCAGGTGCAATGCACACCTGTCCCAGCTAACTGGGAGGCTGAGGTGGGGGAATCTTGAATTTTAGGCCCACCTGATCAACATAGTGAAAACTTGTCTAAAAAAAATAAAAGTAAAGGCCTTCAGAGCATTATTAACATTTAGGGATGGCAGTAGGGTCAAAGAGCAAAACAATGAATTCCTCTTCCTTCCTACACTGACCCTGCATTC